>NC_046361.1:40473830-40608858 GCF_011125445.2 Fundulus heteroclitus | reverse complement strand
GACCAAAACATTGCAGTTTCACTTTATATAGACCACAACTGAATGATTTAATCGTGAAAGGAAGAATTTTAAAGCATTATTTGTCCCTTTAAAAGAACTCTAAAACTTCTAAGCTAAAGAAAATTAGCTTCCATAGCTGTGACCAGTTCTTCTACCTATGGATCTATCTGGTTTGCTATAATTCTGCAAAACTCATCTTAAGTGGTAAACTCCTTCTGCACCATTTCCAGTTAACTCACATTTCAGCTAAAGCCAGCAGGAAGAGAAAACTACGATAGTTGCAGGTGGGACGGACCCTCTTAATCTGCTAATATTTAGAGCAATATATGTCCTAATTACACACATTTTCCTCAGTAAATCAGCACTTTCAGTGTTTAGCTTTCAGGAATCCAGCAGCTCTGAGACAACCTCATCAGACCTCCACCATCGCTGTGGAGCAAACACTTACACTCCACCCTGTACTTCTCCATCTCCTGGACCTCTGCGATGCTCTCCCGCAGGTCCGAGGTGAAGCGCGCTCGGTCCTGCTGGCTCGGAGCCGTGAAGATGATCAACACCTTCCTCTCTCCTCCGGGGTTTGCCGACGTCAGCCGGATACCATGAGGGTAGTCTATGCAGGAAAAACATGCAACAAACGATGTAACATAAAATCAAATTCTTTTTCACGAGCTGCTAAAAGTGAACCAAATTTGTTATGAGGCAATATAAAGCGCACATGGTTGATTTAATATCCAACACATTGACTGTGTGTGGTGGTTTTAAAGGTGTGAAATTCAGCAGCAGTCTTCAGAGCGCCGTCGCTGGGTTAAAGGAAAGCAGAAAGAGCCAATTCATGACTGCTGGGGGGGAAACTTCAACGGCTTCCTGCAGGTCCCTAAAAGAGGGAGTTTTCACTTATATTACAGTCATCACTTCTGACCAGTGTGTTATTTCATGAGTGGGACTAAAGTGACTGATGTCCCCTCCAGAGAGAAATTACACATAAAAACAAAAGTGTTTGCGGTAAAAGTGACTGAATCATGTTCATGCTGAGCCATTTGGACTCTGTAGAAGTCAGGAAAGCAAACTGATAGCCTTTGAAATCCTACTCAACTCCAGGGAAACCCCACAGGGTGCCTAGACACCAGGTACAGTGAAAAATGAAGCCTTTGGAGGAAATATATGAATTCAGTATTAAAAAGGTTTACAGCTATGGCAGCTTCTCAGTAATCTCTGCTTGTTTCATCATAAAACCATGCTGGCTGAGCTCCGTTTAGTGGTCCCTACAGCAGGTGGAAAAAGAGCTAATCTGATTGGTTAGTTTGACTGTCACTCCTGACGCTTCTCTCATAGAGTTAAGACTCTGATGATTTTCCAGACATCGAACACAGATCTGCCAGAGTCTGTTAGTCTGCCTCACAACAGAACAGGTCAGCTGCTTTCTAATAAAATTCAAACATTTACCGAGCGCTTGCTTTATTTATTTAGAATCTGATTTCAAATTCATACTATTGAGATAAACATTTTATATATTATTTTTAATAACCTATAGGGTCCATCCAAAAAATCTTTTAGAAATGTACAACCAGCCAGAGAGACACTGGAAGATTTCAAAAAGAGTTTTTCATTTGTATACAAAAATGTTAAAAAATATTTTTAAAAATATAAGTAGGGCTGAAAACAGAGAACAACAAACCAGACTTCAACTCAGCTAGAAACACAAACTAACCTCCAAACAAAATCTGTAGGAAATATAAAGCTACAGTTGGTAATCCTGTTCAGAAACACTTTTGTTGTACTGGGTGAAAAGGTCCTTCCCGACTGACAGTAGTAAAAACGTTATGTATTCACAGAAAGGAGGTTAAAAAAAAATCGATCTCTGTGGGAGCTGCAGGTCTGTAAAATCTCTGACCAATCCCCGCCCTTTGCAGTGATTGGTCAGAGTTTCGGTCCTGCCCCCCCTCTCTGTCCCTCATGGTCTGGGGTTATCTCCTTATCAATTGGTTGTCCCACATTCCATCATTCTGAGACGTTCACATAACACCAGTGTGTGTGCTCGTTCCCTGTTAGTTTCCTAATGCTGGCTGCGCACTTCCAGTGTTTATGTATCCGGTTAGCTTAGCGGTTAGCTTGGTGGTTAGCTTAGCAGTTAGCTTGGTGGTTAGCTTTAGTGTTAGCTTCGGTGTTAGCCGTTCATTGTAGTTCCGCTGCTTTCACCGTTGACTTTGAACATGGCTGAGAGTCAGAAGAAGCAAAGCGTGTTCATGTTTATGAGAAGAAGAGGAAGATCTCTGGAGACAGAAAGGAGACCAAAGCGGATTCTGTTTTTGAAGGAGAACTGATGCAGTGTGGACTCTTTCTCTTAGGTGTGGCGCTCCAGCAGTGGCTCCCAAGGTAACAGGTACCACCACCATCATTAATCTGTTAAATATCAGCCACTAAGTTAGGGGTGTCCCCATACCAGTTTATTTCAGACCAAGTACGAGTACTTCAGTCTAGATACTTGCTGATTCCAAGAACTTAATAAACAGGTACTTATAGATCAAACATAAGTTAACAATATCACTGACCTGTGAAAACGACTGACCGTCATGGCGATGAATTCAGTTAGAGCTTCAGCTTACCACACATGAATTGCCTATTGCTGTTTCTGGACTACTTTCTGCAAACCTGGTCAAGGATTTAAATCCTTCTAAAAACAGGGAAAGACCAGATCAGCTTCGTTATGTCCTGATGCATGAAGTCTGCCGACGTTAAATAAGTTTTACTTTTTACATATTAACTGTAAATGGGTGAAATAATGTCACATCCTGCTGCATCTACACATAAGGATGTTTGGCTTTTCAAATGCGGATCCTATTTCACAGCTGGATGTTTTAACCAGAACAGGAAGTGAAGGATGTAGTGAAGTGGTGTCCAAACTTCTTTTCTTGTCTATTCTCAGCAATAGGAGCAGATTTGGGTTTATCTTCCTTTAAAAATGTTTGCTACATTCAGCCAACTTTAATAAGTCAATTAAATGGAAGTTTAGGGTGGAACCCAGTCGCTGGGTATCTGTGGTCCTGTCTACCACAAAATTGATAAAAAGAATAAAAATTATTATCAAAAGATGCATATTTGTGTTGTTACTAACTCAAAAATGTACTCTAATAAAAAAAAGTTTGGATACCCCTGATGTAGTGTATGCATATAGGAGATGAGATGTAGCCTAAAACGGCATGAAATCTTACACTGCAAAAAGGGAACTCAAAATAAGTACAATTTTCTTGAAATCAGTATATTTTGCCAGTGGAATGAGTATTTTTACCCCTAAAATAAGATAATTAGACATCCTGCACTTGAAATAAGATGATGGAGATGAATTGTTCTTATTTTAACTGCAAAAATCTTATTCTATTGGCAAATTGTCTTATTTAACTGCTCAAATCAAGAAAAAATACACAAATTTCAAGAACAATTTACATACTTTGAGTTCCCTTTTTGCAGTGTATTTTCCCCAACATAGTCAAGTAAGGGAGATAAAAAAATAATTACTCCAAATCCTAAAGTCAAAGATCCAATATAATCCTTCTTTATATAAAGTTTGGTGCATCAATGCTTAAGAGTTTTTTTTCCATTGCTGGAGAGGTTTAAGTTTCAGCAGGTAAAAGAAAACAATGTTTAAAAATTAAATTTTAACAAACTTAAAGTAATTTTTAATCAGAGTCGTCATGAAGACGAGGAGATGAAGGCTGACTTTGACCTCCTTGAACTCTGTCTCACATCCTCCTACACACACACACACACACACACACACACACACACACACACACACACACACACACACACACACACACACACACACACACACACACAGATGAATCATGTGCGACAATCTGTCCCGGTCACAGTCATCACCAGGCTGCCAAGTCCCGTTTGGGTCCTGCTGCTGAACCAGAACTGTCAACAACAACAACAGCATCCAAGCGGCCGAGCAGACAGAGAGGACGCTGCGGTTTCCTACGGACCCACGAACGTGACATCAGTCGCCCCTGCCGCCGCCGTCAGACCACATGCTGTGCAGCTCAACGGTTCTGATCTTGTATGAACCAAAGAAACGGACTTTAAAGAACGGACAGTTAAAGAAACTGGTCTTTAACTGTTGGTAAAAGCCAGTTAAAGTGAGTTTCTGTCCGCTAGGAGGAAAAACACAAGAACGTCTTCTTTGTTTTCTCTTAGACAGCTTTAATTAGCTCTCTGTTGTCAGTTAAGTCCAGCTGCAGTAAAATGAAGCCCCTAAATGACATTTCTAGAGGTGTTGGGCATCTCCTCACCTGAGAACCGGCAGCATCCATCTGATCGGGCTCATAGCTCATTTGTTTTCCTGCTGGTTAGAAAATAACGGTACGGAGATTAAGAAGCTCGGTCCTCCAGACTCTGCAGGGAGTCCGAAGTGTAAGTCGTTTGGCTCTCAGGATCCCACTCCTGATCCAACTAAAGCAACGTGCACAGCAGCCTCGCTCAGCCATTAAAGCATTCGGCCCCCTGCTTACAGCGAGCTCTAAAGATAGATTGACACGAAGAAATGCTGAACTATCAAGATTTTATTTATGAAAGAGAAGGAAAATTATGATTTTCATATTTTTTTCATGGTTTGTGTTGCTGATCACATAAAGGACTAAATAAAGCTGATTCTGATCAGATCAGAGTAAAACGCATTGCGGTAAAGACATGTCCACCGACCACACTATAAATGTCCAGCCCTGATACTTTTGAACAAAGTTAATAAAATAATTACAGGTTTGGAAACATTCCTAAAAATCTGCTGCAAAGACCTCAAACCAAACTATTTCTGATCAGAGAGAAGAACTGAAACAGAAAGCAACGACGCATCCAACAGGAAGTGTCCTAAAGGTGCGGCACATCACTTCCTGGTTGATGAGAGAAGATGTTTTCATACAGAACACTGCAGCTTTATGTCACCATGTGCCTCAAAACAACTCCTCAGATCTTTGTGGTCACCGTCTGATCTGCAGCTCTGCTTCACGTCTTTGTTTGTGATTTTATTCTTTAAACTGAATTTACTTTTTAATAGCAGCCAAGCAAAAACCTTCGATCACACTGAGGTCTTAACTGCAGCAACTTAAAAAGATGAAGATGAAAGAGTTTGATTCTCTGTAGGAATATCTGGCTTCATTCTAAGCTGCTGTGTGTAGATTGCAGGTAGACGGGGATCAAACTGAGGCACATTAAGTGTGAGAAGGTCTGTGGAGCTGAAGCAGGTGCTGAGGCAGATTTATGGAGACGTAAATCACCTCCGCAGAGCTGGAAACAACACCTAACACTTCTTTCTGACTGCGTCACTAAGCATGAGTCATGTCTTAAAAGACATACATTTAGTAAACCCTGTGATCTTGCTCCCCTGAGTGTCTTTGGAAAAGTTTAATGGTCCATTACATCTGGAGCCTCACATTAACAGTCAAACACTCCGACGCTCCAGCTTTTATCCACAAACCAGCTAAAACATGTTGCTCTGAGGAACCAAGCCTCAATCTTCTCTAATATGTTGCACTTTTACACATTATTTCATTGCTCTGTTGGGATCTCATGCTGTGCAACGCACCAAGACGAAGCAGTGATAAAAATCTGAAGGGTACTTTACTCTCAAACCCCTAAAAAATCCAACGCAACTCAGAACTGTTGAGTGGAATTTAATCTCAGTAAAAATCTGGGTGATGCTGCAGAACATCCAGCATCATGGAGACCAAGGAACCCAGCAGACGGGTCAGGGAGGAAGTTCTGGTCCAGTTTACACCAGGAACAGGTTCTACAGAACCTCCCAGAGCTCTGATCATCATCTGAACCTGGAGAGAGGACGGACCACCTGCAGACCTACCAGGACATGGACGTCCACCTGGAGATCCACAGTATTTTGTAGGGGACACAGCAAACATCTGGAAAAGGTCTCCTGCTCATACTAGGGCAGCTGGTCAGAGTTGATGAGAAGATGAGGCAAACCCAGGACAATCCTGGAAAAAAAACCTGCAAGAGGCTGCAGGAGACCAGAGACTGGGGTGGAGGTTCACCTTCCATCACCACATACAGCCAGAGGATGGGATTTAGGTCAAAGCAGATTCACAGAGTGGCCTAGTCAAAGTCAAACTGAAGCCCGATTGTGGAACTATGACAAGTCTTCAGACCCTGATCTGGTTCCACTGCCAATAACGTGCAAAGCTGGCAAAGACATACAATAACAGCTGTGACTGAAAAAAATACAAAATAATGGGAAAACAGCATTTTTCTCCCTCTTCACTGTTAAACACCCCGTTGTGTCACATAGCATACGAGTAAAACGCTGCAGTTTGTGGCTAAAATGTAACAGAAACTTTACATTACTGCATGTTTTACAGGAAACTAAGCCAACAGAAATCTTCCAGTCTGTGACGCGTTATTCCAAACAGGACAGAGTTGCAGCTTCATCACCACCAAAGGATGTTTCATCATCCCAGGCTGCTCAGAGTCCAGGTTAGGTCCTCCTGAAGGAACTCTGGAGTCACCGTTCCAGAAGCTAAACACTAACGGCCGAAACATTACGGCTGTGTCTCAGGGTTAACACACAGAAACCTGAAAGCAGATGCCTGCAAGTTTCACTTGATCTTTTTTTTCAAAACCAGGGAGCAAATTTCCAAAGGATTATGTGGAATATTGTTGGTCAATATGGAGAATATTCATGATGCTATTTACAGAACCAGCAGACGCGTTGTTATGAGCTCAGATTGTTTCCCTGAGAGGTAAGAACAGAGGCCTGAGCGAGCGCGAAGGAGAAGGAACCCGGGAACCTGAATACTGAACCTGAAGACTGAACCTGAAGACTGAACCTGAAAGCAGCAGAGAGGGATGGAGGGAGCAGACGGAGAGAGGAGAGCGGTACCTACAGGTGTTCTGGAAGGTGTGCACCTGCATGTCGAGCAGAGGAAACGACTGCCTGAAACTGTACGTCACCGACGTCTTCTTCTTCTGGAAGATCTTAGTTACCTGAGGAGGAGGAGGAGGAAGAGGAGGAGGAGGAGGGGGAAGAGGAGGAAGAGGACAAGGGCAGAAAAAGACAAGAAAGAGAGGTGAGAAGGAGGAAAACAAAGTATGGAAACTGCTTTTATTTGTGTCTGCTCTTCGTTTCCTTGGAGAAATGCTCCAGAGGGAATAAAAATCCAGAGGATATAAAAACTGTTCACACCTCTGCTAAAATGTCAGCTTCTTCTTTAATGTGATTTTTATCAGTAAAACAACAAACAAATCTGTTATGAGAAAAACATGAGAGGTGAAAACAAGGAGCAACAACCTGGAGGCAGAAATGTTTTCCTTCTCAGTCAGAAATAATTTAAAGAATTTCCCTCTGGAATTATTAAAGTATTTCTAATTCAGATTCAGCAGGAGTCTCATCCTCCTCTGAGCGTACCTGGGCAGGTGACCCCACAGCTTTCCTGTCAGACTGAACTCTGGACTTGGACTAGGCCGTCTGGACTCTTTGGTTCCCCCCTTGGTGAGATTACTCTTTTGTTAGCCTAGATCCCGGTTTAGATGATCTACAAGTTTTTCAAAAGACACTAAAACCTATAATTTAAAGCACTTCATGAAATAAGACGAGTAACTCCAGAGCATGATGCTGCCACCGCCATGCTTCACCTCGTCATGCGCTGAGCTGCTTATGCACCAAGCAAAGCCCTGGAGCTGCTCAGGTCTACTCCCTTCAGCCGTCCTCCAGAGTCCAGAACCACGTCTCCCGACTGAAAGTTCTGGACAATAAGATCCTTTGACCCGTCAGAACCTGTCTGAGATCTCTTGTGTTGGCTTAATGATGCTAACGACCAAATGTCGGGGACTTTATATCAGGTCCAGCAGGTGTCCAAGAACACCTTCAGTTGAATAAATCCGATTAAAGGCCAGGAAAGTAGAAAAAGTCTTTATTTCATCTGTTAGCCAGAAGCAGCTGACAGAGAGTTTAATAGCAGAAACTGCACTGCAAAAACGGAACTAAAATAAGTAAAACTTTCTTAAAATGTGTGTATTTGTCCCTGATTTGAGCAGGTAAATAAAATTATCTGCCAATGGAATAAGATTTCTGCACTTGAAATAGGAACAACTCATCTCCATTCCAGTGCAGGATGTCTAATTATGGAAAAAAATCTTATTCAATTGGCAGATCATCTTATTTACCTGCTCAAATCAAGGACAGATAAACTCATTAAATTAGTTTTAACTTATTTCTCATTTGGTTTTTGCAGTGTGGGTGATTTTAAGATGCGTGAAAATCCTCGGCCTGACGCGACACGCTGCCTACCATGAGCAGGTCGTTGAAGAGGAAGACTTCTCTCTGATGGACGCCGCTCCTCTGAGCTCGGTTTGGATCAGGAACCTCGAAGAGCTGGCAGCAGCAGACCAGCCTGCGATGAGGCAGCGACAGAACCGGTTTCTTGCCGACAACCATCCTCTCCACTGCCTGGACCTGAGACACGTGGTCGTCGTTGGTCCTCAGCTCCCACTTCTGGATGCGTCCGTAGATGGCCACCAGCAGGTCTCTGGGGATATCCTGACCGTTATCCACACCTGGAGGACAGCCGCCCGTTAGAGATGCGCCGAGGCGTGAAAAATGAAAACTCAAACATGGATGAACTGTTTTCAATGCAGAATATTTTGTCTCGGCTTAATTTAAGCTTTTAAAATAAGTTGTTCCAGTAAAACGTCATAATGTTGCTGTTCCTTTCTGGCTTAGTTGATCTCAGGTAAGGTTGCTTTCCTACGGCATCATCAGGATTTACAGCAGTTACAGTTTAACCATTAATAAAAACATATTTATGTAGCAAATTTCCTTATTTTAAAGTTCAGGATTAGAAGGAAGAATATTAACTTCTAAAGTTGTCAGACAGGAAGGGAGCAAGGAAGGAAGGATGGAAGGAAGGAAGAAAAAAGGAAGGAATGAAGGATGGAAAGAAGCAAGGAATGAAGGATAAATAGATGGAAGAAGGAAGGAAGGAAGGAAGGTAGGGTGGGAGGAAGGAAGGAAGGGAGAAATGATGTATGGAAGAAAAAAAGGAAGGAAGGATGGGCGGATGGAAAAAAAGGGTGAATGGAAGGAAGGAAGGAAAATAAGGATGGATGAAGGTGGGAAGGAAGTAATGATGGATGGAAGGAAGGAAGGAAGGAAGGAAGGAAGGAAGGAAGGAAGGAAGGAAGGAAGGAAGGAAGGAAGGAAGGAAGAAGGAAGGAAGGGAATATGGATGAAGGAGAAAGGAAGGAGGTATATGGATTTGGCATGATGGATGGATTTACGGAAGGAAAATAGGGAAGGATGGTATGGATGAACGTGGTGGAGGAAGGTGATGGATGTGCGAAGGAAGGATGGATGAGGAAGGTAGCCAGCTAGAGCTTCCCTGTGGAGGTGGGATGGAAGGATGAAGGGTAGGGCAGCTGAGTCATGCAGAGAAGCTCCTCAGTGTCTGTGAACCAGGCTGCAGAGGCGGACCTCCTCCTCCTCCTCCTCCTGCTCCTCTCCTCCCCCTCCTCTCATGCGAAGATAACCTGGCCAAAGGCCTGCACCAAGACAATAAGCTCGCAAAACTTGAACCCGCCCCCCTACCTCCTCCCTCCTCCCTCTCTCCTCCTCCTCCTCCTCCTCCTCCTCCTCCAGAATCCAGCGGTTCTGCTGGGTTCTCGCCGCCTCTGAAGGCTGCAGCTGCTCTGCTGCTTCCACATGAACCTGCTCCCTGATCTGATGCACTGGGACAGACGGACAGCAGAGAACGGCCTTGGAGGTCCACCACAACGTGCCTCTGCCCTCCTTCATGCCTGGATGTGGCTGTGATTCCTCCTCTCTGCTCTGATCTGATGGTTATGAGCGCTGACACCAGCCTGCAGCCTCCTGCTCCCTTCCAGCCAGCTGCCATGCTTCAGGAGCAGGATGGCGCTGACCCACTCACCCCTCAGGTTCTTGATGAAGTCCTCCAGCTTCATCTTCCTTTCGGGCTTGACGTTGGGGCTGTACATGTCTGTGTTGAGGAGGATGATGGCGAAGGCCAGGATGAAGATAGTGTCCGGGTTCTGGAACTGCCGGATCAGCACCGGGTTGCAGACGCAGTACCTTTGACTGCAGGCCCACAGAGAGAGAAACACAGAACTGAAGGAAACGGATGATCTGATCAGCTCCACCTCACAGAACAGTCTGATACCTGAAGGCCTCCACCAGCCGCTCCACCCGCTGAGCTTCCCCCTGGACTTTGATCTGAGCCTGGAACTTCCTCAGCGCTTCGTCCAGGTCCATCCCAGAGAAGTCCATCTCGTCCAGGACACAGCTGCACAGAGAGCCGCAGAACTCGTCATGAAACGCAGGAACAGACACTTTTATGCTGTAAATTAAAGGAAAACCAAATCATCGTTTTCCTCTGCGAGACTGTGGGCGTGCCCTCTGGTTCGCTCTTTGTAAGTTAAGATAAGACAAGATAGACTTTATTGATCTCACTGTGGAGAAATTCACGCGTCACATCGACTCAATAATCAAAAGAAGGAGCCAAAAGGAGGAAAAGGTGCATGAGGAATATACAGTGGGTCCACATATATACTGTGGACCGAGAAAAAAAAGAAATAAAGCAGAGATTTAAGATTACTTATGTACATTTAAGGTGACTTATGTACATATGGATTTGACGTTGTGCATTAAAGTGGTACCAGGTAAAGAACAACAGTGAGGTAGTGAGATAACTATAACCGCTGAAGTCTGTTATTTAACAGGATTGCACAGGTTATTAAATAGTGATTGCACATTAGTTATTACACATATATTGCAGTTATAATGCAGCATTGTAAAGTCTGATGGCAGCAGGATGAATGACCTTCGGTAGCGCTCCTTTTTACAAACAGGGTGTATTGTCTTCTTCTTCATATTTTATTGTGTTTTCTGAGAACTTCTTGGACCTGATCTTGATGAGTTAATGGGACCTTCTGCACCAGAGGCCAGAATCTAAGCCTCCACCAAACAGAAGTCCTTCTCCACCACCACCATCGTTCATTCCTGTGTTCCTCCATCACTGTGGGGTCCGGCTCATCCGTAAAACAGGACCATACCCACCGCCTCTGTTCATAAAGCATTTTATGGTAACAAAGGCCGTCAAAGTGCTGCACATGCAACAGTAAAATTAAAATAGACAGGTAAAACACAGACTAGCACAAAAATTTAAATAAAAACAGTTAAAACAGTTAAAATTAATCTAAAGTAATTAGAAAAATAATTAAAAAGTAATAAAAAATAGAGTTGACCTCTCAGGATGTGCAATGTTTTATAAGAAGAGTCTTAAACCCTGACAGAGAGGAGGCCTGCCTGACATCCAAAGGCAGATTATTCCTGCACTGTGGAGCCGCTGCAGCTGAGGAACGATCTCCTCTTAGTCTCCGCTTTGATTTGGGGACAGTAAGGAGCTGCTGGTTGGCAGACCTGAGGGAGCGGCAGCTGTATGGGAGTGAAGCAGCTCAGAAATGTAGGGGGAGCCATTAAGAAATTTAAAAGCAGATAAGAGAACTTTAAAACGGACCTAAAACATACAGGCAACCAATGAAGGGAGTAATGTGCTCAGACCTTTTTGTTGCAGTTAAAAGTCGTGCTGCAGCATTTTGCACAACCTGCAGGCGCGTGATGGATGCATCACTAACCCCAAGATAGAGCGAGTTACGATAATCCAGCCTAGATGTAACAACTGCATGAATCACTGTTTCAAAAAGCTGCCCTGATATAAATGGCTTCACTTTAGCTAGCTGCCTCAAATGAAAAAAGCTTGATTCAACAACCGCCCTAATCTTTCAAGTTTAAGATCAGCAACCACCTTAAATCCCAGATTTGTAATAACTGGCCTAACATTTTATGCCAGAGAACCGAGATCTGTGTTGGAGAAGTCAGATGTGCCGCCAAGAACCATCACCTCTGCTTTCTTCTCATTCAAATGTAAAAAGTTTGAGGCCATCCAGAACTTTATATCACTGAGACATTTGAACAATGAATGTAATGAGCAGCCCTTGGCTTTTTTAGGAGGGAGATAAACCTGGGAGTCATCTGCATAACAGCGAAAGAAATCCCCATGTTTCCTGAGGATGGAACCAAGGGGAAGCAGCTAGAAAGAAAACTAGAAAGAAAAAAGCAAGGGGCCTAACACTGACCCCTGTGGGACCCCACCCTAGAGAGGAGCAGCAGAGGACACAAAGTCACCCAACTAAGAGAGTTCACTCTGTTAAACAGGACCTGAACCACTGCACTGCAGAGGCCCTGACACCTAGCCTCGTGAGACCATCCTGATCTCGCGAGCTTTCAAGGTTTCACTCGCAGATCAGTCTGGCTACCCTCCGTTAAAGAAAATTTGGAGCCGTTCACCAAACGAACGTCCAATCAGCGTTGGCTTTGAGGCGGGTTGAGGTGTGGCGCAACGAGAAGCGACAGTTCAGTCTAAAGACATGGCGGCTTCAGCCGATGAAACTAGCGTTAGCACGGCTATCGAGCAAGTTTTATCGGAATTACAGAGTATTTCTTTGCTGAGCTAACGAGCCTTTACCTGCAGCAGCAAGAGTAGCTTGGCTTGTGGTTGTGTTTTCTGATTGGTTTATTTGGCCCGTCTATCACCAACATAGGCCAATCAGCTAACCAGTATTTTCGCCCCTTCCCAAAATTACTTCAACGGAAGGTTTCCAGATGGATATGCGAAGCAAATCTATCTGGCGGAGTCAGGTAACCTGACACCCACACACTGCTCCAAACGAGAAATCAAACTTTTATGGTCAACTGTGTCAAAGGCAGCAGGTAAATCTAGAAGCACAATAATAACACAGAGTCATCTGCTAAAAGCACATTGTTAAAAAAACGGTCCAAACAACAACAATCAGGTCTGCAGAGGGGACCATCAGGGCGGAGCTTCCCTCCATCCAGGACCTGTTCTGGTACACGATCAGCAAAAGGTCCGCTAACATCTCTGCAGACCCCAAACATCCAGGACACAACCTGTTAATACTTTGACCTCCAGGTGGCGCTACAGAGCGCTGTTTGCTAAAACCAGCCTCCATTCACAGCTGAAATATTTAACAGTAAGGACATTAGAGTTTAGCTGCTTTTCTGCAGTCCAGACGTATCTATCATTAAATGTCTGTGTTGTGATTTATGAATCCTATTTCCTGGCTGAATACAGCAGGTAAAAAAATATTAATTTAAAAGGTTTGTAAATTGATATTTATGTAAAGGAAGTATAGCAACGTTTGCTGTTAAAGCATAGAAACAGCTCAAATGAGATTTCTTGTATTTTTTTTATAGTTGTAGAAAAACTTAAAATGGAGTCATGAACACACCCTGGTCTCAAGGTACAGGTGTGTTACCTGTCCGCCATCATATTTTACAGGATAAATTAAACACTTTGCAGAAATAATACCCAAAGCGGTAATGGAACATGACACTCACTCCAGGACGTCCTTGTTGAACTGCTGCCGGCTGCCCAGGAACTCCCCGATCATCTGCCTGCTCAGCCCTTTCCGCTCCAGGATGAACCTGGCGATGCCCACCGGCGTGTCCGACACGAAGCCCTTCTCGATCAGGTACTGGATCCCCTTCTCCGGCTTCCTGCGGACCGGCGGAGACAGGGGCTTTACCTTTTTCCTCCCATACACCCGTCTCACTATGTCTGCGTTGTGTTTCAGTTATGCACGCACAATCCCATCACCAGGTGAGACGAGCTGCTAAAAGGTTTGTCACATGAGCGCCGAGGCTCTAACACGGCACGCATGTACCGCTGCTACAGAATGTAGTGAAACAGTTACAGACTGAAATCTGCGCTCTAAATCCTGGTCTACCTGCACTATTCAGAGCGGGAACATTTCTGCCACGCAGCGGCTTTAAAGCGCAGCCTCAGCCTAAGGTTTTGACCTTGGACCTACTTGTTGAACAGGTTGAGTCCAATGCGGTACTGCCGCCGCTGCACCACGTCGTTGTTGAAGGCGGGAGAGTCCCAGCTGTGGCGGCTGTCCCTCTGGTAGGTCTGCTTCCCCAGCGTGGCTCCGCCCATCGGCTCCCGCAGGCTGTCCCTGGAGGACGAGCCGGAGCTGCAGTTGTTGACGGTGGTGTCGTCGTTGGAGTTGGTGGTGGTGGAGTTGACGCTCTCGTTGTCTCCGTCCGAGCAGAGCAGGTGGTGGTGGTGGTGGAGGTGGGGGTGGTGGGCGAGGTGCTGCTGCCCCTCCAGGTTCTGCAGCGCCGACGAGGAGGACGAGGACATCGGGGAGGGCGTGAGAGGCGGCGGCAGCGGGGACAGAGGGGTGAGAGGCGGGACCGGCGAGGGCAGCGGAGACGCGGGGGGTTCTGGGTAGGCGTGGGGGAGGTGGTGGTGCTGGTGGTGCAGGTGGTGGTAGTGGTGCTGGGCGAAGTGGTGCGGATGCTGCATGTAGGGGCTGCCGCCATGGGCGTGGTGCATGTGCATGACGTGTGGCGGGGCGTACTGCGGGTGGTGGTGGAGGATGGTGGGAAGGTGGGGAATGGCTGAGGGGTGAGGGTGGGGGTGGGGGTGTTGGAGCGGGTGGGAGGGCAGCGTCCGTGCCGACGGCATCGGCAGAGGGACGTTGGCGGGGCTGCGGGTCTGTCCTTGTGCCATGGCCACCGAGCGGCCGTTGGGTTTGTGTTTGATGGTTCCCTGTGGAGATTCGGCTTCGCTGCTTCCTCCTCCGAGCTCTTCCTCTCCACTCTCACCTTCCCCTCCTCCTCTCCCCCTCTCGCCTCCTCCTCGTTCCGCCCCTGAGGACTCCTGCTCATAAACCAAACGTCCAATAGAGCCACGCTCTGACCTGAAGAAACACAAATCAGCTGCAATGTAACTCAGATTTCATTGATCCTGTCCAGCCTTTACGGGCTGATAATGCACCATCTAAGGTAAAGCATCCTAAGACAGTCCTGCAGGTTTTAGGCGATTCCTTTCTGCCACACTTGGCAAAAATGAATGAATGGTTGCGAGGCCTCGCAGCCTGGTCAGAGTCTGGACTTTAACCTGACTGAGAAGCTGAGGAGTCACATAGAAAATTTTATTCCTACTGGAAAAACCTAGCCTGACATGGTCATACTCAATTCTAGTCAGAATTTGAGTCTGATACATCTCCATAGAGCTGTGATTATGGGACGTGTTTCGAACGAACCAGGGAAAAAAATTCCTCTGCACTCAATTGGATAGACCTACAACCAATAAGAGCAACGGAGTGTGTGACGTATGTTAAGCAACGCATAGTTGTTGTCAACAGAACTCAACTGTTAGCCTAGCATAAGAAGATGAGCGTTAACGATTTTTGCCGGTGTTGCAAAAAGAATGTAAGGATCCAAGGAGTCCTTCAACACACGAACCTGTCGATATCTTCTAGAACAGACCCAATAGCAGAATCTACACACCTCAACTCTCCAGCGGCAGCCATCGTTGTTGTAAACAAATTCAACCCAAGAGCGCTTTGGTGATGTGGTTGATTACGTTGCTGTTGATCATCTGTCCATCATCGTATAAAGCCCGCCCTGACGATTCGATTGGCCCACCAGATATTGGGCGAGCATACTCGCGCTACTATTGAGCAATGCCAGACCGAACTTCCCGACCTAAAACGTTGTGGGCGGGACTAAGTTCGGAATGGCACCCAGGCTAGGAAAAACCTAACCTGACGCCGCCAGATAGATTTGCTCCGCATATCCATCTGGAAACCTTCCGTTGAAGTAATTTTGGGAAGGGGCGAAAATACTGGTTAGCTGATTGGCCTATGTTGGTGATAGACGGGCCAAATAAACCAATCAGATCAACGAAGCATATGACGTACTCGTCAACATGCTTCGTCGTCGCTCGTAACAGAGCAACGACGAAAACACAACCACAAGCCAAGCTACTCTTGCTGCTGCAGGTAAAGGCTCGTTAGCTCAGCAAAGAAATACTCTGTAATTCCGATAAAACTTGCTCGATAGCCACGCTAACGCTAGTTTCATCGGCTGAAGCCGCCATGTTCTTTAGACTGAACTGTCACGCTTCTCGTTGCGTCACACCTCAACCCGCCTCAAAGCCAACGCTGATTGGACGTTCGTTTGGTGAACGGCTCCAAATTTTCTTTAACGGAGAGTAGCCAGACTGATCTGCGAGTGAAACCTTGAAAGCTCGCGAGATCAGGATGGTCTCACGAGGCTAGGAAAAACCATCAAGTTTGGGTGATTTTAAACAACCCTGGAAAAGAGAGTGGGACAAAATTCCTCCACAGTGACGAAAGACTCATCTCCAGTTTACACAAACACTTGACGGCAGCTAGTTAGTAGTTTTGGGGGTGATTATAGGGCGAGGTTCATTGGGATAGGCTTTTTATTTTTACCTTAAATAATTAAATGAAGGATCTAAAATATTCAAACCTGACAAAAAAAAGCTGAAACAGATGAAATCTGTGGAAAAGAAGAACTTTTTACATGGAGTGAAATGCTTGAGTCCTGACCTGTCGCTCATGTCCACTGAACTGTCGCTCGGGGGTTCAATAGTGAGGACAGGAAGGTGTCCTCCTCCTCCTCCTCCCCCTCCTCCTCCTCCTCTGCCTCTGTACTCCCCTCGACACTCTGTGCAGGGGGTGCTGCTCCTCCGGCTGGCGTTGCTGCCTCCCTCCGTCTCTCTGCTGTCCTCCCTCCCCCCTGCGCCTCCTCCTCCTCCCCAGTAGTCGGTGTCGGAGCTGGAGGCGGGACGGGACAGCGGCGAGGACGGGAGGCAAGCTTCGTCCATGTAGAGGGTGACGTCACTGAAGGAGGTGGCGGTGCTGTCCTCGTGCATGGCCACTCCTCCTCTGCCTCCCTCCACCCGGCCGGGCACGCGGCGAGACGCCGTGTTCGTGTTGTGCCATCCACACTGTCTGTAATCCACCTCCTCGTCTTCCTCCTCGTCTTCCTCCTCCTCCTCCTCTTCCTCGTCCTCCTCCTCGTCCTCGTCGTCCTCTCCTTCTCCCCCGACATCTTGAGAGTCTTCGCGGCCGGACTGGCAGGTGAGGGAGTCGTCCATGGAGTCGGCGAGAGATTTCACCTGGAAAGGACGAAGAAAAAGACGCCGACTGAAACTTATCCAGACGATCGGAGGAAAAATGGTTTAATTCAGCAGGAAACGTCGGCTGAACATGAGCCTAGCAGTTGTTTTAATAAAGCTGCTGATTGGCCATGCGGGTTGCGAAAGATTCCGCGAGGAGGAAGTTTGACCGGACGCCACAGCGGCTACCGGATAGAGCTCCTGATTTTCACGAGCTTAGACAGAATAAAGTTCCAGTGAGGCTTTTAGAGGATGAGATAGGATATTTTGAACCATTTAAGAGGGATAGCAACAGAAAGTACGACACAAACTTCTGTTCATGTCGTCCGTTTCCGCGCCTGGAGCCGCAGCTGGCCTAAAAGCCTCTTAGCAGTCTGGATCAGAACCAGAACTGGATCAGAACCGCAACCCACACCGCATTCAATGTGCGCCCAGGGTTACTCTACATTTTTAGGATCATCTGGTCAAATAAAATCTAGTATTAGGAATCTTCTGTTTTAGTATAAATGAAGCAGTCATTTACAGGCAAGTTGTTTATGATTTACAGCATTCTGAGCATTCTTTTATGTTTTAACTGTACGGAGCTCCCCAGAGTCACGTGTTTGGCACATTTATGTTCCTAATTAAACCTGCTACTCCTGCATGTGCAGCAGGTTTAATGCAAATGTTCAACTGATCAAGTACAGCTGCCAAAGCTGTTAAGGCTTAAAGACAAGGATGACCACCAGTCTAGTTTTGTTGCAACTCTGGGTAGCAAACCTGTTTTATTAAGAATATTACAGTTAATTGGACTGCATTCCTTCTGACTAGGACTGTTTGACATATGTTTAACTGGATTATATCTATGCTGCATGATACGGTTTTATAGCTCACTTCACATTTATTGCCACCTCCAATAGAAACGTGCAAAAAGCCTTGCTTTATATATATATATATATATATATATATATATATATATATATATATATATATATATATTTATATTTCATTGCAGTAGCATAACTAATGAAATATGCGGATAAATTCAACTTTTAATTTGAGTAAATTCATTCAGTGGTTACAAAACGTCCCATGTAAAAGAATATTAGCATCAAATTCAATGAAATATTTATACACCTTACAATCCCTGTATAATGAATGTAAGACATATATTTTAGCAATTCAAACTTCACATTTGTGAATAGATCAAACCATCCTTCTTTCACTTAAATAACACAGAAGTCCATATTCCATAGTTACTCCTCAAAATGGGAAAGACAGCTGAGCATGCGATTTTGGTAAAGCAGATATTAATCTTCATATGTCAGGAAAAAGCTACAAGAAAATAGCTGCAGGTCCAAATCTGTCCAAACTAACTAGGCTGGACGAGGAATAAAGTTTATTATATCCCCATATACAGCTGGGTGATAAACGAGGTGGAAATACATCGCCATAGTTCACCATTAGAGAACTGCAGCTAGGAGTGCTCATGGTCTCCAATAAAAATATTTCCTTCAAAGTTTTTTGATCCATCTTGTAGGAAGTTAATTGAAAGTCTGTCTTTATGCAGATGACCCCTTCTTAAATGTAGTTTGTAAATGTTGCAGCTCTGCTGTGGTCCAGTCTCTGTTAATGGAGCATGAGTTCTCAGAAAGTGCTTACCTGCTTGGAGAAAGAGTCCTCTACGTCTCTAGCGTCCTCTGGACCCTGCTGACCCGGTGACCCCTGACCCTGTGGCTGCCGCTCATCAAACGAATACTGCACTCAGAGAAAACGCAGCCGTCACCGCCAGATCAGAACATTTAATCTCTGCTGTGTGTAGATGAGCTCCTACCTGCAGCCTCATGTTGGACAGGATGATGCGGCGGGTCATCCTGCTCTCCGAGGCGGAGCTGCGGAGCCTCTCGAACTTCTTGTTCATGCGGTACCGTCTGAACGCCGTCTGGATCGTCCTCGCTGCCCGCCGGGACACGAACTGGCCCCCGTACTTCCTCTCCAACATCTCCACCTATAGGGGGCAGGATGGCCGCCAGTCATGAAGCAAATGTTCTCCACTGACTGGGAATGATAGACTTCTGATCCTGTTGGGCTGATTTGTACCTTCTTGTCCTGGAGGTCTGTAGAGAGCTCATAGCTGTCAGATAGCGCCTTGCAGCGTTTGCTCTCCTCCTCCTCTTGCTTGCGGAGCGCCAGGCTGGCTGGCTGATGTCTGCTGCGCTGAGCCCAGGCGAGGCTAGCAGGGCTGGGGGGAGATATGGGAGAGCTGCCCTGGAGAGGGAAGAGAGAGGGAATTACTGTAAGTATTCTGGCTCTGTGATTTCTGATCAGTTTCTTCTGATTCTTGGTGTCTTCCTGTCCTGACTCAGTGAGAACTGCCCAGATGTGTCGTCTTCGCCTTTAATTAGTTGTGTTTTTTTTTAAACTTTATAATATCCTGTCTTTGCAGATCTTTTATTTTTATACATTTATTTCAATTGTTGACTCCTCCTGCTTGTCCCCAGAGTGTCTAATGAAGACCAAGGAACCCAGCAGGGAGGAAGTTCTGCTACAACCAACACGTCAGTGGTAACTCTGGAGAAACTGCAGAGCTCTGCAACTCGGATGGAAGCATCTGTTGATACAACTATTAGCTATGCACTCCACAAATCTAGCTTTTTATAAAAGACTAGCAAGAAGGAAGCCATCTTTAAAAGAGAAAGTCATATTTACTGTTTCAAAGAAGTAATGCAGGGGATACACAATCAGCCCAGCTGAGACTAAAATGTTATATTTTGATCTGCCAGCATGTGGAAAAACACTAACAGTGCGTATCCTTTTGAACACACCATGCTCACAGGGGAACACGGTGGCGGCGGCATCATGCTGTGGGAATGATTTTCTTCAGAAGAGACGGGGTCGTTGGTCAGCGATGATGAGAAGATGGCTGGAGCTAAATCTATCAGGACAGCGACCCAAAAACAAACCAAACGAGATACTGTGCATTGGCTTAGATCAAAGCAGATTCATGTGTCCGAATGGCCTAGTCAAAGTCCAGACCTTAATCCAAATGAAAATGAAATCTTTCCCATGCTTTTCCATAGGGGTAAATCTTTGTGCATGAAGCTGATGGTGAGGGCTGTGCCTATAGGAGCTCAGAGTGAGTTGAGGTTTCAGTTTGCAGAAGGCAAAGAATTCAGCTGCCAGTCAGAAAAAAACTTTTCTAACTTTCCTCTCTGACGTATGAAGCTTAAATCCCAGCAGCTTAATCTTTATCAAACCACAACATAAAGCTTTTTGAGGCTTATCGAAAAGGCATCTTAACACATTTCACAATTGTTCTAGTTGATGACAACAGAAAGAGAAAACATGTGAATGATTTATTTGATTCATTGTGAATCTACCCTCGTTAATGCGTCAGTACCTGTGTCTGTGAGTGAGAGGCTCCCAGGGGCCCGCTGCTGGAGGCGGGACCGTAGGGGTCACAGGGGCTGGTGAGGGGGCTGCTGCTGTAGTGATGGAAGGGAGGAGGATGGCCAAAGGAGGAGTCGGAGAAGGTGAGGACCTCCGGACACTGAGGGTCGCCCTCCACGCTGAGAAAGAGACAGAAACAGAGTCGGTTCAGTCATCGTGTTTGGACCGAAGGACGCGCCGTGAGGGATTCACCAGAACCTTTCTGGACCACAGCAGAATCTACTTAACCAAACCACCATGCAGGGTCAATAGAGCAAAGGCTGGGGTATGCCCTTTAGTTCACAGGGAGCAATCAGCCCAACATGTCATGTTTAAAGGCTGATGGAGTACGTCAGAGAGAGGCCATGCACCAACAGGGAGAACAGACCCAGGGATTCAAACCCACAACCTTGTTGCTGCAGGGCAGCAGTACCCCAGCAGTGTTCCACTGTGCAGCTGAAGTTAATCATGAGAGAAATTGGGACGAAAGCTGGCTAAAAGTGGTCTCTTCACCAGGAAGAACCAAACCCCATCTGAGACTATAGCAGACCGGACCATACAAGTCCAGTCCAAAAAAAACGTAAAAACAAAACAACTGGACTTGTTTTCCGTAGTTGAAGACGTTTCGCTTCCTCTCCAGGAAGCTTTCTCAGTTCAAAAAGTCTGGAGTAATGTGGAGTAACAAGCTATATTCAAAGGCTTTGTAATGGCTTAGATAACATGCAGATTCAACAGAAACAGGTCCAGTAATGGGCGGTCGTTAAAGACATTAAACCAGCAGATTGGAGCGTAATGGCTTTACTCCAGACTTTTTGAATTGAGAAAGCTTCCTGGAGAGGAAGCGAAACGTCTTCAACTACGGAAAACAAGTCCAGTTGCTTTGTTTTTTACCTTTTTTTGGAATGACCATGATCTGGATGACTGAGAATATTCACCAGCACATACAAGTCCAGCTCCACCTAAACTGGGCCAGAACAGTCTGGGTCAGGGGTCAGGGGTCAGGGGTCTGCAGCCTTTTCAATTCAAACAGCCACATTTGCTCCAGCTGCTATAAAATTAAATCTGTCAAGAGCCGCACACGCAGATTTAAAAAAATATGGACCAAGGAAATGAAACTTATTTCTGTTTTTTGGTTTTAGAACAAAATTAATCATTTAAGTTTTTTTTTTTATTGTGTAGAGCGAGACCAGCTGAGGGAATATGGAACATAAAGAAAGATACAGCAGGTAGCCCACTTAGAAATATTAAAAGTTTGAAGCTAAAATACATGACATTACTTTTCCCTTGATGCCTTTCTGTTGCATTCGGTGCAGATGTTGCATAAAAAACATGAAGAACCTTTCTTATTGCCTTTATGATTAAAAACATTTCTGCAACAATCCAGAGAAACCAAAGACCAAATCCGGAGCCAGCAGACTGTTTTAGAGCAGAGGAACTCTGGGTTAGAAGTGGATCATCGATCAATTAAACATCCAACTGGATCAAGCTGAAGTGAACCAGAACCGAGGAGGAGCAGAAATTCACAAGTTTAATCAGTTCCTCTAGAAATGAGCTCAGTTCTGATTTATCAGCATCGACAGGATCACAATCCTGACCTGAGGAACCTGCTGGGGGAAACCGTACGGCTGATCGATGATCAGTCGGTTTATTGATGAGTCACTGAAGCTAAAGGAGGAGTGATGAGGAGGAGGAAGCTGCGAGGCGGCCATCTTTACTTCATCAGCAGAGAGGCTCTTCTGTGTTAATCTAAGACATCCGTGAAGCTGGCAGGGAGGCCGACGTGGGCACTGCCAGGCTACCACACACACACACACACACACACACACACACACACACACACACACACACACACACACACACACACACACACACGCGCGCAGTCACATGGGGCTGACTCATGGCGGCAGCAGCAGCAGTGTGTGTGGGTGTACGGTGTAAATCCATGTGGGTGTTCAGCGTTCTGCGTTTAGGACGGACTCAGCAGGAGCGTGTTGGAGACGGCTGTGTTTGTATGAAAGGACCGGACCCGTAAAAGGTTCTGGAGAGGTTCTGAACACGCAGAACAAACCTTTGAGCCATCGGCGCCGTCACGGTCTGCCTCATGGATCTGATTGGCCGGACAGAAAGCCTCTAGCTTTGATTGGTCACCGGTGGTAAGTGTGCTTCCTAATTGTTAGCCCTGATCAATTAGAGCCTGGCGCTGTTCGGTTTGGCCCTTCAGCTGCAAACGTCTAATTCAGCGTCAGCACTTCAGATTCAGAACTCATTTAGCACAAACTACATAAAATATAGGATATATATATATATATATATATATATATATATATGTTCCACTCAAAAAATGTGAAGAATGTGAAGACTTTGTTGTTGTTGCTCATTTCATAAAGTGAAGTGTATTGTATAGATCCATTACACATTGAGTGAAAAGTTTTGTTTTATAAATTACTGTCCAAAGATTAAATATTTAAAACCCGCGTTGTTCCGCCTTAATCTGCTAATTAACTCCGAACCCCTGCAGAGGTTTCTGCAGCCTCTAAATCAGGGGTGCCCAAACTTTTTGGTACATGGGCCAAAATTGTCAAAGGAACTTGAGGGCCAAAAAATTAACACAATTTTTAATAAACTTTTGTTACCTGCTCTACAAAATATGATCATTTTAAATAAAAACATTAGTCAGATTTTCGGTAGGAAAGGAATGTGTAAAACAAAGGTATATAAAAGGTTTTGCTCATTTGCAGTTTGCAAATTATTTTGAATATTTTAATTTCATTCTCTAACAATAATAAACTGAAGTCTTGATTTAGCAATATAACAACAATATTTGGGTCAATTGTTCTTTGAAAACATTTGCTGTAATTAGCCAGTTTTAATAATTGAATTTAAAGCAGATTTTAATGCACCAAAGAATAGATGTTACTATGAAATTAAAGGGAATGTCAAAATGTGTTTATTATAAGATTAATCCTTTGTGTTGTACTTAGCATTTTAAATTGTAGTGTTTTAACTGTTCTGTAATAATTTTGCCCTAATTAAAAACTAAAGTCTTCCATCTGCATCAGCCTGTGCTGCTGGACCAAAACTTTCTTGAGAAGCAGTTGGGTAGGGGGTGGGTTGGGTGGGGGCACCCGGAAGCAGTGCAGGGGCCACAAATGGCCCCGGGGCCTCACCTTGGTCATGCCTGCTCTAAATGGTCTCAGTCTGGGTCGGTAGGCGACGCCATCATGGTCTCTGGACCTTTGTCCTGGTAGCAGGACAGAGGTCCAGAGACCATCACTGACTCCGCCCACATGGAGCGGAAGCCTCAAAATGTCCCTAATGTTACTAAATAAGCTTGTTGTCCACAGAGTGCTGGATCCAAGCTCATTGACAGAACGTTGGGTGGAAGGAGAAGGTGTGGGAGGCTGCTTGTTCACAAATCTTCTCTGACAAACATCCCAGGCCTTCACAGAGCAGCCTGCTGTGCTTCCCCTGCTGCCTTTCTCCTGATGCTGGATGTTTTGATAATCTGGAAGCTCACATTTGGACTTTCTGGAAAAGTGTTCATTACAGCAAAGTGATGCAAGAGAGCAACTGCAGAGCAGAGGAGTGACGGTGCTCATAAATCCCAGAGTAACTTGGAGCAGAAACTGAGAGGAAGGCACTCTGAGTAATTACACATTACCCTGGCTGTCCAACTCCTCTCTACTTCATCATCTCTGCTCCGCTCTCCCTCCTCCTGGTCGCCTCTCAAACCCCTTTAACACATCCTCTCCTCCAGCAGCTGAAGCTGAGCCAGCTGCTGGGTTGAACTGAGGTGAGGTGCGTTTGATTTATGCCCCAGCCGAGGGCTGAAGCCCCGCAGCAGCCTCCTCTGGCTGGCCGCTTCACATTAGAGGTCACTCAGTAAACTTCAGGTCACCTCCAGGGTGGAGATCCATCACATCTGTGTCCGACTGCAGCTTTTAAACTTTAGCCACTGAAACTTTTAGCCTTAGTCCCACTTCTACTCTTTATCTGGTTGAATTTGTTGCAATCTGCATCCTAAGTGTATGTTTGACTCCAAAAGCCATCATGTTGTCGTTGTGCATCGAATAACTTTATCCTTCATCCAAACTTCAGTCGTGACACATTTATTGTTCTGGCTTCATTCAAACAATCTGTGGCCACCAGAATGACAAAGAGCCAGCGTATAAATGTAAGGTGACTAATGATGTACTTTATATTACACATGACATCCAAGCACTGAATGGGTTCTAATACGTTAAGCTTTTATCAATTCGCTGCTCTGGAGCATTCATGTTAGAAAGACATCAGCGAGGACTGGATGGAGGCAACGGCTGCTGCCTGTGAACAAGTGAAGGGTTGGAAGATAATGTCCGAACTATCTGTTCATCATTCAGAAAATTATTATACATAAAAACAGAGAAAAGGAGCTGCCAACCGTCCCAGGAGTGGACGTCCCAGCAGATTCAGCCCAGGGTCTGGGTGTGAAGCTCAGAGAAATGACCAGAAACCCAAGAGCTCTGCAGGCCCTACAGACCTCAGTTAGCAGGTTACAGGTTTAAGGTCATGGCAGCAGCGTTAGACCAAGCAGATCAGCAGACACACCTCACATCAGCTGTCAGGCACTGAGGTGCAGGAAATACCAAAGTATTTCAGAGTCAAATGTGAGTCCATCAGTCCAACAGCAGCGGTCTGGACCACAGCGGGTCATCAACGGAGCAACGCTACCAAACACGGCAGAAACGCCACGACAAAATGGCCGACAGAGAAAGGAATCTGAACGTTTCAGCAGACCAGTCAAAGCTCAGAGAGCTGCTCAGGGATGAATGTCTGCAAAAGTTAAAGAACTAAAGCGACGTTACTGACGGGCCAAGATTCATCTGAGAGAGCGACAGAGTCAGGCAGGAAACCAACCCAGAGATGATGAGGAGTGCTTAGGTTTTCACAGGCAGCTTCTCTGCTTCTGTTTCATCAGATCTACCTAACATACGGCACATTATTGTTGTCATGGCTTCACTGTATGAATAAATTAAAACGGGCGCTCTGAGCTGCCAGAGGTTTTAGCTAATTCTTTAAGGAGCTCCTTTCAGCCTTTCTGTGTGCGTAAAATATTTATTTAAAGTTTTAGAACCTCAAGTTGTGATAAGGCCGTCACGTCATGGAGAACCTACAGCTAAAATGTTGTTGATGTCGGCTCAAAGCAACTTTTCCAGTAAACCTTCACTGTTGAGATAGAAATAATGACATTTCAAAAATGTTGAGTAGCTGGAAAAAGATGATCCATAATGTATTTAGACAGGAAACCAAAGCTGAGAGACTAACTGAACATTTGGTTACTTTTTACAATAACACTGAATTATTTCATATTTTTTCCCTAAAAATATTTTTTCTCATTGTATCGGTCGATCCAAAACTGCTCATTCTTTGACTTTAGGAGTATTTTAACAAACTAAAATGTAATCCTATGAAAATGACCACGAACTGAAAAGAAAAGCAAGCAAAGTCCAGATAAAAGCTTTGAAAGACGCTCAGGAAGCCTGAGAGCTGCAGAATGGGGCGACGACACAGAAGCCAGGAAATGTGAGCAGCAGGGACATATGAAGAGAGACGTGGATCAGGAATGATGGATTCCTCTGAATATCCTGTTAACATCTGAGACCATTCAGAGTTTCCTCCAGACGAACCGCAAACATCAACATGCCGGTTTCTGGTGGCGCCGATCAGTGAAACATGGCGTGGAGCACTCATGTGGTCAGTGTAGAGGATAAATTAGGAGGCAGGAAGCTCATCCTCCATTTTAAATCTTCATGCTGAAGGAGAGGAAGGTAGAGTTTCATTCAGGCAGCTCTCTCGCCGCACCACGCCGTCACCAGGACCGTATTTAAGCCTCCAGCCCAGCAGACACACGGAGCGCCTGCTGTTCCTGAAGCCTTTCACCAGCACCACCTCCACCTCGCTGTCCACGGCTGGGCTTTCAGTCCGTTACGCTCTCTGCAGGCGGTCCTCTGTGGGCAGCCACAAGGTCAAAGCACAGACCGCTTCTGCTGAATGTTCCTGAGAAGTCATTGAACAGGAGCTGCCTCGCTCTCAGCATAGAGCAATACTTTAGTCCCAGCTCTCTGACACTTACATCTGAAAAAGGAACAACGCCTTCTCTGCTTTGACCTTGAGAAAGCTGAACAGTGAGAAGGTTCAGGGATCTGATTTAGTTTGGACGCAGCACGCAGAGAGAAACCCTCTTCACTTCCTTAAAATGAAAGAAAACAATCCTCCTGACCCATTTAATGGAATCATGCCTGAAGGTGCCGGCGGCACCACAGCAGATTTACAGGAATTAAAAGTGATTTATTTGAATAAACAGGAATCATTCTGGAATGTAAACCTGCAGCATCAGTGGTTCTGCTGCTGATCTCCTCTGGTTCCTACGAACAACCCTTTCCTGGACGCTGTGTGGATGGAGGCCCAGCAGACACAGAACAACAAAACAGAACCGGTCCAAACTGCGCCGACCAATCAGGTCTGCAGAGAGGACCAAGAGGGCGGAGCTTCCCTCCATCCAGGACTCCTACTGGTCCAGGCTCAGGAAAAGGAAGCTAGCCTCTCTGCAGACCGCACACATCCTGCACACAAACTGTTTAGACTTTTCCTGCAGGTGGCGCTGCAGAGGACAGGTTGTGCTATCAGAAAGCTACCGTTCAATTTTCTTTCCTGATAAAAATGACTGTTTAATGGCCTGTTTTAAAATAACAGGTTTATATCTTTGTTTTGATACTGGATGGATGAATAAACCCCTTAAAATTGAAACTGCACAGCTGCCAAACAACAAACCAGTATCAGTAGGTAATTTTACATCAGAGATGACAAAAATCACATGTGGGGTTCCCCAAGGTTCCCTCCTGGGTTCCCTCCTATTCAATATCTACATGCTCCCTCTAGCCCAGATCATAAAAAATAACATCAGCTACCATAACTATGCAGACGACACACAGCTCTACATCACCATGTCACCAGGTGACTATGAACCAGTTCTAGTACTGAGTAAATGCCTAGAAGAAATCAATGCCTGGATGTGCAAAACTTTCTTCAGTTGAATAAAAACAAAACAGAAGTAATAATTTTTGGACCAATAGAGGAAAGATCAAAAGTTAGCACACAGCTTCAGTCGCTTCAGCTGCTTCAGCTAAAAACCACTGATCAGGTCTGAAATCTGGGAGTAGTGATGGACTCAGACCTGAACCTCCAAAAGCATCTAAAGACAATTACAAGGTCAGCTTTCTATCACCTGAAGAACATTTCTAGGATTAAAGGACTGATGTCTCAGAAGGATCTGGAAAAACTAATCCATGTTTATCTTTAGTAGAACTGATCATAGAGAACATGGATCCGGTTCTGAAGTCCTCACTAAGACTAAGAACATAGAGAACATGGACCCAGTTCTAAAGTCCTTACACTGGCTCCCTGGATCTCAGAGAATAGACTTTAAAATCCTTCTGTTAGTCTATAAATCCCTGAATTAGCACCTAAATCCATCACAGACTTGTTATCAGGGCATCAACCCTCCAGACCACTCAGGTCTTCTGGCTCCAGCCTGCTCTGCAGAACCAGAACCAGAACCAGACATGGAGAAGCTAGCATTTAGTTCCTATGCTCCACTGATCTGGAACAAACTCCCAGAAAACTGTAAAAGTGCTGAAAGCCTGAGTTCCTTTAAATCAAGATTAAAAACTCATCTGTTTAAAATTGCCTTTGACTGTTCTAGTTAAACAGTTTTACTGTTTTTAATGTTCTTTTTTGTTACTACATTCTATCCCTACTTGCTTTTATTCTATTTTCTATCTACATTTTATTATTTTGCTATATCTTAATCATGTAAAGCACTTTGTATTGTCTTGTACTGAACTGTGCTATATAAATAAATTTGCCTTGCCTTGCCTTATCACACATTGTGCATAATTCCTGGGTTTAGGAAACTCTTTGTTCGTATAAACGGGGAGAAGGCTAATCCTGCTTCACATTCAGAGAACATTCAGAGAACCTTTAGGATGCCAGGCTTTCTTGTTAGAGGTTTAGTTCATTGAGCTTGACAGTTACTGGGAAAGAGAAACCACTCTGAGGACATTATTGTTCCCTGTAAGGACAGAACTTCACGCTGGATTCAGATGCAGCATAAATCCCCTGAGATGGGAGCTGGTCCAGAGGAGAAGAAGGATTCCCCGTTCTGACGGTTCTCAAACCGACAGAATATCCAACGGCTCTGCAGACATGACACCTGATACATGAAGCAAGGTAACACAGACAGCAGGGTTTAAATACATGTGCAACGGTTCTGGTCCAGAGGCTGAGACAACTGGACAAGTGGAGGACAAAAGAAAAAATGACAGAAATAAACCAAATACTGCTCCAGCTGTGAAGCATGGTGGTGGCAGCATGATGATTACTACCTGCCTTTAAATCTCTTAATGGCTCCCTCAGGTCTGCAGACCAGCAGCTCCTTTCTGTCCCTAAATCAAAACGGAAACTAAGATTCTTTTGTAAACACAGCAGTTTGTGGAAGCATTTTAAACTTCCTGAAAGGTTTTAATCCTTTTTTATTATGTCATGTATTATAACTCTTTTCAACTATAATTGTCTATTTGAACGTGTCTGTGTTTTAGTTGTTATTTTCAGTTGTATGTGTTCAGCACTTGGTTGACCTCTGGAACAGGCGCAGCCACCAGAGAACATGTAATAAGAGGAGAAAGAAGGCTACGTCTAAAATCTCTCATCTCTACCTGAAACCAGCCAGCAGTCAGCTGACAGCTGGACCCAGATGTTCCAACAGGACAACGGTTCTGCCTCTGATATCACCGGCAAACCCAGGCCTCCTCCCAGCCCTGCTGAAGTCTTATCACTGAAGACGGAGGCTGTGCCGCGCGGCCGCCAGCTTAAACGGTTGTTGACCCAGAACAGCAGCCAGAGATCCAGCCGGGAGGATCCTAGCAGCTCGGGATGGAGAGAACACCTGGGAAGGATGTGGAACCAAACATCTGTGGAGGTGTGGTGATATGTGTGACTCTGTGTGGTTTGGAGAAAATCCAGAATAAGTTTGAGTTTATGTTTGCAAAAGCCTTTAAAGCAGATCACTGGTGCAACAGTAGCAAAGTTCAGCAGAAAAAAAACATTTATTTTTTCTATTGGTTCAATCAGAAGCTGTGAAGCATCAAACACCTTCAGTATCATCATCAACCTGCAGGAGAACCTCAGGCAGAACAGGACTGATTAGATCTGACTTTTCTGCACTTTCTGGACTCGGCTCTCGTCTCTCGCCGCCACATTTTCCAACCAGACCGTTTGACCTCTTTCTGGATTTCCTACAAACGTCTCTGTCCTTCCAGCGTTTGTTTGGTTTAATGTAAAAATCACAGAGAAAACGCTCTGATTCGCTGACAGAGAAAGGAGTGAAGAAGCAGCCAGAGATCTGAGCGTCTGCTGCTAATTCCTCCCAAGCAGGCATGAAGAGCGGCTTTAATTCAGCCGCCGCCCCTCCTCTGATGCAGATGTCCCCTCTGGGCCTCCGTAGCCGCGGGCCGTCGCGCTGCAGACCGCTGTGCTTTATAAGCTGAGCCGAGTGAGAGGCGTTCTCACGGGAATTCACCAACACATGTGCAGCGTTGCCAAAGTCGCTCACACACAAGGTCAGCGTGTCGCTCCTCTGTAATTAATAACGTCCTGTGATTAACCGTTGAGCTCAGTAATTACAGACACACGTCGGGACAACACCTGCACACACTCCACTCATGTTGTGGCTGCATAAATCTGCCGTTTAATTACTCTCAGAAGCCGTGCACGTGGAAAACAGGCTGGTGCACGTGGAGCCGCTGCAGCCAGAGTCCGCCGCCGGAGGCAGGAGGTCGGACCGGAGCTGTGAGGAGTGTCCGCTCACCCCGTGCTCATCGGTTTGATTTACAAAGCTCTGGAGGAGGAGAACTGACCGGCATCTGCTTTGTGATTGGACAATCAGCTGATTGATTAGCTGGAAACCAGACAGAAGCTGGAAAAGTGTAGCGTTGGGCACAGATGGTTGAAGCTTTTCATCCTGTTTGGAGGAATCTGACTCTGACGCTGCTAGAGAAGCATGCTAGCTATCACACGTCAGTACGACCCAAACTGTGATGGATTACTGCAGCGCCTCAGTTAGTGAGGACCGAGGACGGTGAGCATGGGCGTTGGACCTCGATTAACCTCGGTGATATTTGTGTGTTTTATTCCAAAAGGAAGCTGGTTGCACCAGGAAGGCCATTCAGCGTAAAACTCTAATAGTTTTAACGGCTCGCTGTGAATTAGGGAGCGGCAGGAAGGACTCAATGCCAAAAGGAAGATGATGCTAAATTCATCGAGGTTAAACACCAAAGCTGCTTGCAGTTTCACTCATATCACTGTGGCCAAGGCAAAATACTTCAAATCCTCAATTGTTCAAGAACGTTTTCCTGGATTTTAATGCTGTGCACGATTGCAAATGGTTCATCAGAGGCCATGCCTCACCGTCTTAGTAAATGGTGAAGGGACTGAGTTAATATAGAGCTTTTAGAGCCAGAGCGACCAATAGGTGAGCTTGTAAGGATTCATTTTCATCTCGCCATAATCGTCACACGCTTGACCAACTGCATGTGATTCATGCTTTTTAACCACCTTTAATAGCATTAATGTCCTCAAGATCCTTTAGAAAAGACCAAAATACAAACAGCCACTGTTTACCTGGAGGGCGTTCAGATTAAACCGGCGTTTGTTGTCGCGTATGTTGTCTTACTGAGAAGGCCAGCAACACGGGGACAGATGTTCCAGGCCGGGTGCATTAAGCAGCGCACAGAGCAACAGGATCACTAGATTTGTCATGAACCAGAGACAGATTGAGGACCCAGTATTCAGCCAGAAACAGGCGAGGTACGTGGAATAACCAGGTTTTAATAAACTGCTTAGTGCAGGAACAGACAGTCTCAATGGTCAAAAGGGGAATCCAAAAACCGGCAGAAAAATCAGAAACAGGTACAGGCTCAGGTGGGTAAACAGGTAAGCTATCAGAACAGGGCAGGAAAATCAGGATCAGGACTCAGAAGTCAAAAAGGCAGCATTTGGGAAAGGTCAACAGGATTTTAGACAAAGGAATGCTGGACAAAACTCACCAAAAGACTCATTTAAGACAAATATCTGGCCGAGTGCAGGAGACAGAGGCAGGTATAAGTAGAGTGAGCAGGTGAACAGAGAGAAAATAATTACCAGAATGGGTGGAGCTGATCAGGGCGAAAAGTGGCTGGAAGTAAAACTGAAGCTGATTGGATGGAGACTGGTGAAGGGGCGTGACAGGAAGACAAATAGGGTGGTGATAAAGAATGCTGGCAGGTGAACTGAATAAAGGCTGGTGAAAGAAGTGATCAGAGCAGGCCAGAAGAACTGATAACATAAAACAAAGTACAAAATCAAACCACAACACCCAAATTTGACTGAATGTCCACAGCTGGTGAGTCTTACCGATTCCTCAAAGCCCTTTAGACCAGAGTTACTTTCACCCAGTCGATGCTCACACATTCACACACCGATACGCAGATTAATGGCAACTAGGAGTGTTGCAGACAACTACTATACCCACTGAGCCACAATCAGTCCTTAATGTGAAGGTGATCTCACCATCCGGTCAACAGCAGGCTGCTTCTGACTGAGAAGTCAAAGTGAGGCTTTTAAAGCTAATTTAGGCCTATATGAACGCTGAAGCAAGGCGGTGGTGGTATTATGATGTGTGCTGCTGCTTCTAGTGTTGTTGCATTGCTTAAAGAGGATAGAATAGTAAAAAAACAGATTATTTCTAATCAGCAGCTGGATGGGTACAACTGGGAAACAGTTGGGTGACAATGATCCAAAACATGCATCCACTTTGGTTCTGGAAGAGCAAGACAACATTAACCTTTTGGAATGACCCTACCAAAGCCACGGACCCCAACCCGTTTAAAAAAAAAAAAGCGGTGCATAAAATCTGGGGCAGTGCCAGAGAAGCCAACCTATTTGAATGAACCGTAGTAACTGAGCCAAGAAGAGTGGTCCAGTACTAAAGCCAGAATTATTCCAGACACATGCTGGGGCTACAGGGCGGGGTGCAGTTTGCAAAGAGACATTTAATAAATATCTGTGCAGGTCAGAGGTGGGTGATCCAGGCTCTATGCTGAGATTAGCTCCACAGCAAAAACAGAAAGCAATGATTATTCAACTGGTTAAGAGATCTGGATGAAGGAAAACTAGGCATGGAGTTTGCCTTCCTCTGGTGCAGCTACATGTTTAGCCAGAGAGTGTTTAGTTTTGATCCACACTGAATTTGACAAAACCAGTTATACCACTAGACACACCAATTACCTCCTAGAGAAAAGTTTAATGGTCAGAGAAGGCAAAGAATGAGCTATTTAGCCACAATAAAGATGTGAAGTAGTCAGAGCTCCTGGTTCTGGTGGTGAAATAAAGGAGGGCTGTCCCTTTTTTTGCTCTCCGCCTCTCTGCCTACTCGGACGCTCTTTTCTCTGCTCCCTGCTTGCTTGCATTTTCCTCCCCTTTTTATCTCCTTTTTATCTCTTAACCAAAATTACAGAAAGTTGGATTTAGTTATTTTATTTTATTTATTTTCTGTGATTTATTTTTGATTTTGGTTTTTTCCCCGTGTGGACTCTTTTAGTTTTCAGCTAATCCACACAAGATGCCGCTTTACAACAGCCCAGAGGAGGCAGTTCTCAGGAAAAATGCTCTTATGGAAAGACTTCAACATGAAGCGGATATGAAGGAGAACCACCCGATTCAAAGGATGCCTACCTTCACCACAATGGACTTTGACAAGCTTTTACAGAAGATAGCTGTTATGGAACTGAAAATCTGTCGACTCGAAGTGAATTATGATGTAAACGCCACGCATGGAAATGAAACAACCCTGCCTGTGTTTCTGAATGGTGACCACCAGCCCAGCGACTCGGCGAACAAACAGTCCCCGGAGGAAAATGAGAATCCCTGGATCACTCAGGGTGCAAGACCAAAGGATCAACGGACCCCGCACCCAGACAAAGAAAACTGGCCGAGACTACAGAGAGATGTCCCAAGACAAATGAAACAACAACGGGCTGTTCTCAAAACAAATGATAGGAGTAAACCTGCTGGAAATGCAGGAATTCCTTTACGAAACAGATTCGCTCCGCGCCAAAATGTGACCAGGGAGGATCACGACAACAATCAGAGGTATGTCAACGATTTTCGTTCTAAGACATCACAGAAAAGACATGCCACAGGGCCAAGGACCCTGATATTATGCAATGGATCTGTAAGGGGGATTAAACATTTCTGTAACAAGAAGAACACAGAGGTGTTGATTTATAACCCTTTGAACTTTGGCCTGGTGTCTGAAATATCAGACAACCTTCAGAGGATCATGAAAGAACGCCCGACCTTGGAAAAACTCATAATACAAGCTGAAGCCCTGGGCGACATCACCCGGATAAGAAAATCAGAAGTATTGAAAGAGGATTACATTCGTTTGTTGAACTTAGTTCATGGCCTTAATGTCAAGGTTTTTCTTAGCGGGCCTCACTCACCAGTTAACTGTGGAGACGAGATTTTTTCCAGAATTCTGATGTTAAACAAATGGCTGGAAAAAACATGCAAACAAACAACTGTAACCTTCATAGACAACTTTAACATCTTTTGGGAGAGGAGACATCTGTTCAACAGAGATGGCTTCTCTCTAAATAGGTCAGGTGCAAAACGGCTGATTTCAAACATCTTCTATTCTGTGAACCATACGTCATCAGCTTTGTCCCAAAACAAAGAACATCCAGTGCCAAAACAAAAGATAAGCCCAGTGCAGCCCGAACAAACCAAGATAAAGATGGCCAGAAAGATGACACAGAAAGAGGCTTCGTCAGAGCTACAGGAGGATCCATCCCAGATCTCAGCAGCACAAAGACAGGACCAAGAATCTCTATTGTCACGAACACCGGTCCGGACTACACCCGCCTCGCCTTCCTCTCCACAAAGCCCAGAGGTTCCTTTTCTGGATTTTTCTCACACCATGAACAAAGTATTTAAGATTGGCCTACAGATGACATCCTCTCCATATAGCCACAGCTCTGTGACTAAACCAGCATCTTCCAAAGGCCGCAGAGCCCCAGATCCTCCTCTACGTATCACGGAACATGCCTGTCCTCAAGACCTTCAGATTACTTCGCGGTGATACACAGCGGGCCCTCGCTGCACGTTTATCAGACAAGACAGTTTCGAGAATCAGCTTGGGTCTTTTCCCGGGAATTACGGAATATCTGTGATGATTCGTGGCAGAAAAAAGAAAAACAAAAGGATAAACAGGAACAAATACTTGAAAGTCATTAACTGTCAGATGCAACCTGCCACAGAGACATCATCAACCACCAAATCATATAAACTAGGTTTATTAAACATTAGATCTCTGTCAGGAAAATCCCTTTTAATTAATGACTTTATTATTGACAACAATCTTGATGTTATGTTTTTAACAGAAACATGGTTACATGAATCTAATGAAGCAGCCATTCTGCTGGAGTCGACTCCTCCAAACTACAATTTCCTTTGTGAGAGCAGACAGCAAAGGAAAGGTGGAGGAGTAGCAACATTGTTTAATGATTCACTAAAGTGTAAAAAGGTGTTTTTGGGAAAATTTGACTCTTTTGAACATTTGGCTCTCAAGGTAAAGAGCCCGGTACGAACTATGTTTCTGAATGTTTACAGGCCTCCTAAGTCCACATCAAACTTTTTTAATGATTTTAGTGACCTGCTGTCTGTGATATGCGTCGACTATGAATGTTTAATTATTGTGGGAGACTTCAACTTTCACGTTGACAACCCTGAAGACAGAAGTGCAAAAGAACTGTGTGACACACTTAGAAACTTTGGTTTAACTCAGAATGTTAAACAGCCAACACACAAGCAGGGGCATATTTTAGACTTAATCATCACTAAAGGTCTAAACATTTCACAGGTCATTGTAACTGATGTTGCCTTATCCGATCACTTCTCCGTTACCTTTGAATGTATCATTACCAGTGACTCATTTAGCCAAAGGGACATCGTAAGAAAACGCACCTTTAAGGACAATGCCACTGAAACTTTTAGTGAAGCTTACTCTGCTACTTCAACCTTGGGCTGCAACTCAGTAGATGAGCTAGTAGATAACTTTCAGTCTAAAGTCTCAGACATCATTGACTGCATTGCTCCAGTTAAAGTGAAAGTTTTTTCCGGGAAGAAAAAATCTCCTTGGAGGAATGCTCCAGCAGTTAGAAGTGAAAAAAGGGAATGTCGAAAAGCTGAACGCAGGTGGAGAAAGAATAGACTCCTGGTTCACTATGACATCTATAAAGAGAGACTTTACAGATATAACTTACAATTGAAAAATGCAAGAGAATCTTTCTTCTCTGAGATCATTAAGAAAAACATTAATAATGCTCGTGTCTTATTTTCCACAGTCGACTGGTTAACAAATCCTCCTGTGTCCGTGGCTTCAGAACTCCACTCCACCAGGGCCTGCAATGAATTTGCAAACTTCTTTACTGAAAAAATCCAAAAGATTAGAGGATCTGTTTGTACATCCATACTAAGTTCAGTACCAACGTTATCTCCTACCAGAATTGATTTTGACCAAATGTCCCAATTCAGCCAAATAAACTCCAAAAGCTTAGAGCAGATAATTCAGCAGTTAAGTTCCTCCTCAAGCTGCCTTGATGTTCTCCCCGCAGCTTTCTTTAAAAAAATTTTACCTGTCATAGCGTCTGATTTGACTCAGATAATAAACACGTCCCTTCTGTCAGGTGTTTTCCCCCAGTCCCTAAAAACAGCAATTATCAAACCACTGTTAAAAAAGAACAATTTAGACAAACTTCTACTCCAGAACTACAGGCCCATCTCAAACCTCCCCTTTATCAGTAAGATCATTGAAAAAGCTGTATTTCAACAATTAAACACCTTCTTAACAACGACCAGCCGCTTTGATGGTTTCCAGTCTGGCTTCCGTGCTCACCACAGTACAGAGACCGCCCTTATCAAGGTTTTTAATGACATCCATATAAATACAGACTGTGGAAGAACCACCGTGCTGGTTCTATTGGACCTCAGTGCAGCATTTGATACTGTTGATCACTCCATTCTGTTAGAACGCCTGGAGAACTGGGTCGGCCTTTCTGGTACAGCTCTCAACTGGTTTAAATCCTACTTAAAGGACAGGGACTTTTTTGTATCAGTAGGTAACTTTACATCAGAGATGACAAAAATCACATGTGGGGTTCCCCAAGGGTCCATCCTGGGTCCCCTCCTATTCAATATCTACATGCTCCCTCTAGCTCAGATAATAAAAAACAACAACATCAGCTACCATAACTATGCAGATGACACACAGCTCTACATCACCATGTCACCAGGTGACTATGAACCAATTCAGGAACTGAGTAAATGCCTAGAAGAAACCAATGCATGGATGTGCCAAAATTTTCTCCAATTGAATAAAAACAAAACTGAAGTAATAATATTTGGACCAATAGAGGAGAGATCAAAAGTTAACACACAGCTTCAGTCGCTTCAGCTAAAAACCACCAATCAGGCCCGAAATCTGGGAGTAGTGATGGACTCAGACCTGAACCTTCAAAAGCATCTAAAGACAATTACAAGGTCGGCTTTCTATCACCTGAAGAACATTTCTAGGATTAAAGGACTAATGTCTCAGCAGGATCTGGAAAAACTAATCCATGCGTTTATTTTTAGTAGAATTGATTACTGCAACGGTGTTTTCACAGGACTTCCTAAAAAGTGGATCAGACAGCTGCAGCTGATCCAGAACGCTGCTGCCCGCGTCCTCACTAAGACTAAGAAAGTAGAGCACATCACCCCAGTTCTAAGGTCCTTACACTGGCTCCCTGTATCTCAGAGAATAGACTTTAAAATACTTCTGTTAGTCTATAAATCCTTAAATGGCTTAGCACCTAAATACATCACAGACTTGTTATCAGTGTATCAACCCTCCAGACCACTCAGGTCTTCTGGCTCCAGCCTACTCTGCATACCTAGAACCAGAACTAAACATGGAGAAGCAGCATTTAGTTCCTATGCTCCGCTGATCTGGAACAAACTTCCAGAAAACTGTAAAAGTGCGGAAAGCCTGAGTTCTTTTAAATCAAGATTAAAAACACATCTGTTTAAAACTGCCTTTGACTGTTCTAGTTAAACAGTTTTACTGTTTTTAATGTTCTTTTTTGTTACTACATTCTATCCCTACTTGCTTTTATTCTATTTTCTATCTACATTTTATTATTTTGGTATATCTTAATCATGTAAAGCACTTTGTATTGTCTTGTACTGAATTGTGCTATATAAATAAATTTGCCTTGCCTTTGCCTTGCCTAAATTACTCAGCTTCCCCTCAGATCAGCAGCTAGATGCTTGAAACTTGGACAAAGTCGGGGGTTCCAGCAGGACGAAGATGGCTTTTGAAAGCACAAAACAGTCTATGTTGGGTTTCTGGAATGGTCCTCCCAAAGTCCTGACCACCACCCTGTTGAATATTCAGGCCCTATGTTTAAAAGTCACCGTCTGGGAATTAAACCGGTCAGTTTTAAGAACCTGGTCAACTTCTGTGGCCAAAATGTTTCCAGAAGCTTGTAGCCATTAATATACTTCTTGGAAATATAACTATAATTTGGAAAGGGACATTAAATCTCATGACAGTGGGAGTATATGGACATAATTAAGTCTGTATGCATAATATTAGCTTTGGAATTACAGAAAATCCATAATAAATTCAAACCTGCACCTTGATTACTAAATTTTAGAGTCTTTTCACACCGGAGGCATTTAAGCCGATTAAAAGTGAACTCTGGCTCATTTGTGCAGATGTGAACGTTACGGGTCTGAGCGACCTCCAGATCGGTTTGTTTCAGGTGTGAATGAAATCTGACCTGGATCAGACACAGGTACCAGGTGTACACTGCAAGGTGGAGCCAAGCACCTTCCCGTAGCCAGCGGTGCATTGCATTGTGGGATGCGGTAGAGTAAAACAAGCCAGCACCTTTGTTACAGCACTTGTAACTGAAAAGTGTTTTATTTAACTAAACATGCCCGGCCTTCTTCCTTTGCAGCCTTCCAGACATCTCCTCTAAGTCATTCGGTATTCTTCTCAGATCAGTTTGTGATCAGAGAGTACCCAGAAAGAGACTAAATTCAGTTTTCTACCAGCTTAGAACACAGCCTCTGCTTCCTGTATTTACATTCAGTTCTCCCACCTCAGACGCATCAGTAAACAGACTCCAGTGTTCTGACCCGGTTCCGAACAGCAGATTCTGGTTCGCTTGGAGTTTGTTCTCTATTCAACTGACAGATTTGGACCAAAGGAAACCAAATACAGACATTAAAATTCCCTAAAAACACCATTGCAGTTGTATAATTACTCCTCCCTTTAAAAAGAGCAGTTTAAAGGAATCATTAAACGTGAAAAATACAAAACATTCACGCCCAACATGAGTGGATGTAACAATGTCTATGGACCCGCACGTCAGGCAGCGTCCCATTACGCACAGTGGAACCAATGCTTGCAGCCGCGGTCCTAATCTAAAATGTGATATTGATGCAATGACCGTGACTCGTTTGTAAGCCGAATGGTTTGTGATTGGAAGCAGCAACCTGGCTGCTCATCCGCCCCGTAGGCCTGCAGCGCTCCACATCAATGTGGGTTAGTGAGACACAAACCATCCAGGCCTGGTTTACCCCAGCGTGCAAATGTTTCCTGTATCCATGGGTTGGTGTGTGAGCAGCACCGAACGGCCCTGAGCCCAGAGGCATGGACCGATCCCCCCCACACACTCTGTTTATTGCCTTCTTCTCCCCACAGACGATCCGCTGGTGGGACCTTTATGGAGAAACACTCTGAAGGCTGAATCAGCAGCTGAGATTAGATCCATTAGAAACAAAAACAGGTGTAAAGCTCAAACAGAGAAGTCCGGTTTGAACTAAATGAATTTTGTGTTTCAGGTCAGCCGTGTCTCCACAGACAGACCCGGGTTAATCAGTCCTGTCCTCTCCTCCCCAGCTGATCTAATTTAAGGTGTTTCTATGCACATCCATCCTCAGAGTTTAGACTTTATCGGTGCTGACTGACTCTGGCTCCCCAACAAGCCAACGCATCCTGAGCTCCTTCTGCTTCCTGTCCCTCGTCCCGCTTCCAGCAGCTGCACCAGCCGGCACCTCTGGAGCCCGCGTCGCTCTCCGCCAACTCTACCTCCGCTCCCTCAAGCCGATAACCTTCATTTTCTCACCTTCTTTTTCTGCATCACGTTTTATTCCTGTCACTCATCCGGCGCACGCCTCCATCTTTAAGCCGTCGGGTCACGTTAAACGAGGCCTGGCAGCTTAATAACAAAGATGAACGCGGCTGCGATGACTGGAGCCGGGGGCCAACAATCTGCCGTGACGTTAACGCTGATTTGTTATCGCTCGGTCTGTGGGGTCGAGTGGCTGCGTTAATGAAAACCGACATTAGTCCTGAGTGGGCAGCAGTGTGAGTGGGTGAAAAGGGTGAGGGGATGACACATGTAACATATGCATGTGTACACTGCAAAAGGTATTTGCATATTTATGGAAAACTTTATTACTGCATCACTGTTGAGGTGATCTCAATATTTAAACGGTATTTGAGTTTGCAGTGGGCCATGGATTAGCTCTGATGGCTAATGTACAGTGACCCATTAACTATCAATTTAATGTTATAGTCGTCTGCTGAAATTAGGAATATTAAAATAATCCCATATAAAGAACAACAATTCTACTGACGTATGTTTTGTCAAAAATTAAAATTTTTTAGTTTTCAAGCCGTTTTAAATGTATTTATTGATGCACTTTTTTAAGTTTATTGATTCCTAATCTAGGCCCGTTTTCTTACTGCAATCTGAGATAGCAAGCACTATTAATGGTGCTAGTGGAATTATGATAAAGGGGAAAGTCACATAATAAATGATGAAGACAAAAATTTTTACAAAGAAAAACAAACATGAAATTAAAAAAAGTGTTTAGGGGGACTGACACCTGGGGTCCGTTCTTCGTACGTTGCTTAAAACATCCGAGATCAAATGAGACATCCAAGATGATTTCATCCGGCTAATCATGATCCGGCTAACTGGGTTCTTCGAACACACCTGTTGTTTACGATTAGTATGGCTGGATTGAGTTATCTGAGACAACTGCGCGTTCATGCGTTTGTTTAAAAGGGGAAATGTATCGATAGTAGAAACATTGATCAGCAACGCTGCTATTGGCTGTTCAGCATGGCCAAAGAACGCCCACAGTTTTTCTCTCAAGCAGAACACGAGCTTTTAATGGAAGGTTATGCCGAATTTGAGTCATTAATTAAAACACCTCAAAATCTGTTAAAGCCAGGAGAGAGGGCGGCAAAAAGCAGCAGACAAATTAATGCTTAAATGCTGTCCATGGTAGATGTTTCTATCACTTTCTACAGTATGAATTTTTGCATTTTAATAATCTCATATTTACTTTGTTCTTTTATGTTAAAGCCTCCACGGGACCCACTAGAACATGGGAACAAGTAAAAGTGAAATACAAAAATATTCTACAAAATGGTAGCCTTTAATTATTATACTTTATTTTAAAAAGGCACTTGTTATGTCAAGAGATCCAAATTTCAGTGTCATTCCTTAGACACGGGAAGTAAAGGACGCGTGCAAACTGGGAACTTTAACAAAAAAAATCTTTATCCATAAAAAAATTAAATTTTCCTTTTCCAAGTCATCCACAGTTTACACGGTAAAACTGTATCGCTCCGTGTCTAGATAATCCGTCCATAGTTTTTACTAATACAATATACGGCTCGACAGGAAGCAAGCCTTTCAAAGTAAACTAAACTTCACAATAAAATAGCCTGAACAAATCTTATTACTGAATATGATAAAAATAAAAAGCAAACCATCATACAAATAACTTAAATATTTTCTATTTATGGCTCTAACATCACGTTTTCCTCTTTAAAAGCCACTGTTAAATGATGTTTGTTTGTTTATAACAGCCACCAAGAAAAATCTCTCTACAATTACTCTGTCGCGCTGCGCTAAAGGATCCTCTCTATTGCGCAATACGCGATTAATTCGAAAAAACTCTGCAAATTATTCTTGCACCTTCCGCAACAGGTTGCAGTCATAAAAATGGACATGGCTACGACAGACTTCCCTATCTCCTCCGCTTATACAGCCGTGATCTAATCTTGTTTACATGAAATAAGCCTGCTCTGGAGCAGGCTTAAACTGGCGCACATGTTGCTATGACAACAAGTGCAGGATGTCTTTCGAAGAACCAAACGATCCAAGATCATGCCAAATCGTCAACAATGAAATCCTGCTAACTGAGTTAGCGACGTACGAAGAACGGACCCCTGAAGAAGGGAATAATATAAACATGTAGAAGCATGAAAAACAATGCACAATGATTTAAATAAATAAATGATTTAGAAGAGGAAATAAATACAGATATCAAATGTAAAAGTAAACGTTCTTCTAATAACTTCAGAGCAAATTTTCTTAATAAAAACAACAACTATTTATACAGATTTATTTTAAAATAAAATGTAAGTGAAGACTAAAATACAAATATTGCAAATATTTTTGAGGTATTGTATTCTAAACACTGTTAGCATTGGTAGCTCTTTTACTTTGCTATAGTAGTAGTAGTAATAATAATAATAATAATAATAATAATAATAATAATAATAATAATAATAATAATAATAATATAATAATAATAATAATAATAATAATAATTTTAATCTATAATGCATTTTAAATTTCAAATAAAATCTCAAAGTGCTACAAAACAGAAAACAATCGTTAGTGGCTACTCGCTGTAAAAAGACAATGGGTGAAAAAGTCGCTGTCATGTAGCCTAGACTGCACTCTAACGTTGTAACATTGGTCATTTCCTCAACAATTACAGTAATTAATTAACTGTAAATTACTGTTCTTGCATTTTCATAAAATGCAAGAATTTAAAAAGAGAAATATTAAACTTATAAGTATGTCAAAGAAAGATGAAAGATGATGAAAGATGATGCAGAAAACACCATTAGCATCGTTAGTAACATTAGCATTGACCACTATATTAGGTTCCAGGAAGAAAAATGTTTTAAAAAACATTTAAAGATGTAAATTTCCTTTTTGATCTTTCTAAAATTAACATTATATAACTAAAAAACCGAGTGTATAATCATTTAACTAAAAATAAAATCTCAAATTAGACATAAATAGAACAAAGCAATGAAAGAAGATACTGGTACAGAAATTAGTCATTTTTCTCTGAAATCTTTTTCGAAGGTTAACAATATTTATTAATGATTTAGTTTCACATGTTTTCCTAAATTGCATAGTTTGCAGTATTCCATATATGTAAGGTAAATCTGAGTGATAAAAACTAGATTCCTGCATTTCTTTGCACAGGACAGTGTAACCAGAAAAGCTCTCTAACAATAATTTGAAGTCTTGACCTTTCAGCTCGACTCTGAAGGTCACAGTGGCAGTAATGAGGCGGCTTCTCTGTGGATCAATGTTGTTTTTTCCTGCCTGGAAAATGCATCCATTTCCTCTTAGAAGCTCCTTCCAATGTCTTCAGGTTATGTTGGGATATTACCGCTACTGAGCAAGATTTTTCTTGGAGTTGAGCTTTCATCTTGTGGATTAGGGCTTCTACGCAGGAGCTGAGAGTGGAGGCTCTGCCGCTCCGCAGGGCGCCGGCTGACGCAGGACGAATTAAAAAGTCATCATCCATTCAATTTTAACAGCAAGGAAACATCAATCATCTGTTTTAAAGTGCTGAAAAGGTGCTAAGTGACGGATCCTGTTCAGCAGGCGCTCGCTGTGTTGGAGATAATCTGCTGACTGAAAACCAAGAGATGCAGAGCTGGAGGTGAGAAGCAGAGATAGAGACAGTCCTAGTTTCTTTTTAAAATAAAAGGAAATTTAAAAGGAAAATCATACCAATTTACCCTAAATCATGCCCAAATTAGTAGCTTTTAAACACTAGATGCGAAGATTGCCAGAGTTTTGTAAACTACAGGTAAAAAGCAAACTTTCTGCTCCACATTATGAATAAAATAAAATAAATAAATTTATTTTAAATGGTAAAAAAAAAGTGTTTCTATTCCTCTGCAGTTCAACTTCCCGTAAACAAAGTATCAATATTTTATGGTCTCTAAAAAGAAATAGAGCGGCCCTGCAGACAAACACACTAAATAAACAGTTTAGGTTTCATAACTTGGTTAAGGAGCAAAAAATCCCCCAAATCTGCAGCTTTTACATGACAGTAAATAAATAAATCCCTGTTCAAACAGCTGATTTCATTCTGGCTGATCTGCTCCATATGAGACCAAGTTTCCGGAAGCAGCAGAAATCTCACAGATGCTTCAGTGACTCCTGAAGTGCCAAAAATACACGAATACCGTTTTAAATTCAACTCCCATAAAACTGAATTCAGCAACAGTGAAACAACCTCAGCTCCATTTTCTTCTGTTATCCTGCGTCTCTGAGCAGAAAGCTGCCTGTGAAGAGGCTCCATCTGACTGCATGTGTTCTACATGGATGCAGGAAGGCATTTTGATCCTGGTTTCATTGCAATATGCAGAAAAAAAACATTAATAATGAAACAGCAAACACAAACTGAGGCTTCATCTGCATGACCACCAGCAGCCACGTTAACCTCAGCGGATGTTCTGGCTCTTTATACTGAGGGTGAAGGGCCTAATAAATGCCGTATTTATTGAAACTACAGCTATCATTTCAGAGCTCAGTCTTCATGCTGGGTGAAATGTGCTGCAGACTCTTTAATAAACACATTTTAAACAATTTATTTTAAAGTTTTGATACAGTGGAAACAAAGTTAACTTCACACCACTGTATATGACTTTAATAGTTTCTATATTTAAATAAAGTGTAAAAAAAATGAACAAACATGTACATATCTAGGCTTTATTCTCAGTTCCATTTTCTAGAAGAGAAATGGGACTAATCTGGATTTACGTGATCAGATCCAACGTACTGGTTGTATTGCCCTGTCCTTGTGGAATCAACAAAACTAAACTGTTTCCTACATCTCATCAGTCGCCTGCTGCACGCCCCAAAGGATGCCTCACTTTTATTTACTGCAAACTGCAACATCGTTTTGGTAAAACAAAACGTGTTTATTAGGAGCTGCATTAAGGCCTGCCACCATTTTTTAGAGGGTGTGGTTTCTAATCCCAGCATGTTCTCTGTCATGTTGTTCCTGCGGTTTAACGTGGTTTTATTGCTCTCGTGTTATTTAACGCATGGCAGCTTTTCCTGCACACTGCCAGTCAGCTGTAGGGCTGCACGATACTAGGAAAAGTTGCAATATGTGATAATATTAGTAAACGTTGTGATAACGATACAGCTTGCCATAAATACAGAAGAGATTTAATTGCTAATTTCTCATTGCGTTAGGATTTTAGCAAACACAAACTCCAAATAATAAATTGTCTACTCAGCTACTAAAATGAAAATGAAGAAATGGTTGACTATGTCCAACTTGAGACGTTTTTGCAATGAAACAACTCGGCTGTAGTTTCTTATCAGCTTTGCAACCTCTGACTTCTCAAACTTGTATGTTGCATTGAAGCTACAGTTGTTAATCCTGTTCAGAAACACTTTTTGTTATACCGGTGAAATGGTCCTTCCAGCCTGATAGTAGTAAAAACATTATGTACTCAGAAAAAGGAGGTTAAAAAAATAGATCTCTGTGGGAGCTGCAGGTCTGCAAAACCTCTGACCAATCCCTGCCCTCCACACAGAATGAAAAGGGATTTGGTTCCTGCTCTCTCCCTCCTCTGTTCCTCAGGTTCTGGGTTTATCACCTTATCTACTGGTTCTCCCACATCCCATCATTCTGACGCGCTCACGTAAAACCAGTCTGTGTGCTCGTTCCTTGTTAGTTTCCTTCTTGCTGGCTGCGCATGGACACTTCTAGTGTTTACAGCTAGCTTAGCTTAGCTTAGCGGTTAGCTTCGGTGTTAGCCATTCATTGTAGCTCCGCTGAACATGGCTGAGAAAAGCAAACCGTGTTCATGTTTATGAGAAGAAGAGGAAGGCCTCAGTAGAAAGAAATATGACCAGAGTGGATCTGGGAGATTTTTTTTCACTCGATCCTCTTGAAGAGCGAAAGAATAGGAAAGACGGTATTGCGCAGTTATTCAAAAAGAGACTTATGGAAAAATCACGGATTCGACCTTAAAACAACGAAAGTCAACAAATATATTAGGGGCAGTGAGAGGCTGAATGAAGGGTACTTCAATAATTAGCTAAACTTATTGCACTCCAGGCGGTTCTTTGCGATATGCGTATTGCGGTCCATGATGTTGCGATGACGATAAATTTGCAATATATTGTGCAGCCCTAGTCAGATGCCTGGGCAAAATGCCCCTAAATTCACTCAAGAACAAAACGTGCAGCTATTTGGGTTTATTTGATCATAAAATCACAGACAATCATCTGACTCACAGTTGACGAGCATTAGCACGTCGGTAAAGCAGACAGCAGCAGGTTATTTAATGAGCTAGCTAACATAAGCTTGTCTGACTGAAAGAAGGAGGAAGAACAGAGTCTAGAAAAATCTGGTAACTTTGAAGGAAACTTGCTTGGTTGTTAGCATTGTTGTCTTGAAGCAAGCAGATCATGTTTACATGTTCTCCGGGGGCATGCATGGGTTCTCTCTGGGTACTCCTGCTACTCTAAACATGAATGTTTGATCACCTGACCTTTCTAACTTGTCTTTAGGTTTGAGGCGTTAAGCATGGTTGTCCTGTTAGTGTCTGTGTTGATCAGTGGAGGACAGGGAACCTGCGGTTATCCCTGTTTCCTACCACACTTTTTCCTTCCACTCAACTTTCTATGAATATGCTGGAACTTTTCCCATTACAGTAATTCCCTCAGATGCAGAAGTTGGGTTTTCATGATCTTTAGGCCATAATCATAAAAATGTCTACTTTATGTGTAACTAATAATCTAAGAGTTTCACTTCCTGAAATGAGCGACAAAAATACTACTTCTTCACAACACTGGATTCTTTTAGATCTGTAATAGAATATCTCGGATAATAAATGTTTGAACTGAGATACGGAGCAGAATGAAGAGAGGATGGCGAGGTGGAGGATGATGAATTTTAATATTTTGACATTTCTGGCCAAAACACACAACATCTGGCTGATTGTCTTTATTCATTGTCCTTCTCTGACATTAAAATCAATAAATAATAGATTCATGTGAATGAATTGTTTATCACAGCCTCCTTGAGGAGAAAATCCATCCAATAATTACTGCAGTCGGACTGGCACTGCCATCCCTCGAGCCATGCTGCTGGTGAGGCTAAAAATAATTCAGCAGCAGAGAGGCTTTCCTTTTTTTCCAGGCTCCACAGAAACAATCACACTTCTGACAGAGACGAGGCTTCGTCCGGTCCCAGGAATCTGCACAATGCCAACGTATCCATGTTGGTTCTGGATTCACTTCTAGTCCTCCAAAGATCTCTGATTTCCTTCCTTCCCTTTAAGGTCCAGAGATTTAATCCTTTCTTTGCACATGACACTGATTTCATTTCCCTCCATTAATCCATCAGAAAGCAGCAGGAGCGAAATAATCCGTATCATAACAGAATTACAGCAGGAGTCATTAATCTTAACGACGAGGCGGCCCCAGGACGGTCTGTGCAGCCGAGCTGCTCCAGGATGACGCACGTCTGTGAAGGTGATCCTGTCTGCCAGGACCGATCCAAAGGACTGAGACACACCGAACAAGTCTGCAGCCTTCAGCCACGCTGCTGCAGACATTCTGGGATATTCAGAACTTTTTTTAGCCAACATTAAATTTTCCGCAGCATATTTTTAAAACAGTTTTACACAGTCAGTAAAGCAGCTGCCATGAAAATGAAAACATGAATACAACACGAATCTCACTGGGTTCTACCTTTAAAATCTTCAAGCCATTTCTGAATCTTATTTTCTATCTGAAGTTGCCAATTTATTTATTTTTTTGTTAGATCCACAGTATCCTGCAGAAAATGGTGAGTTGCTGTCAATCAGATTCTTGCTGATAAAGATGATAAAACATTTAAAACGATCTGATTTCATAGAGTTCTTTATAAAAACGACATATTATAGAAGCAAACCAAAAATCCACTTAAATAGGACCTGTCTGACAACATGAAGCAGGCTAAACGATTAAAAAAAGAAACACATCATGTTCATGATCTAAATCGAAAGCCATTCAAGAGCAGATAAGAAATAAATGGCATCTATTGCTGTGAAAGGGTTCTGAAGCCATTTCTAAGCATTCTGTACTCAACAGAACCACAATAAAAACCATTGTCCACCATCAGAGAAAACAAGGAGAACCTTCCCAGCTACTCTACGAGGCCAAAGATGAGCCAGGAGATCACAGAGGAACCCAGAACAACATCTAGATCTCTGCAGGAAACAGGAGTCCTCAATGGGAGAGTTCTCCAAGGCCCGGCTAACATCTGCCAGAAACATCTTAACGAACCCCAAAGCCTCTAGGGAAGATATTCTGTGGTCTGAAGAGACAAAAGAGGAACCATTTGTAAGGCGTGAGTCTGGTGGTGTGAAGCTGCTGTTGGAGCGGCTAACCCAAAGTCCGGACTTCAGTCTGACCGAGATGTTGTGGAATGACCCCATCGTTCTTGTATAGAAATGTGCTATTCAGATAAATTTACCTCGCCTAGATGGTCTCACACTGTCCAGCAGAACAGAAACGTAACGTCTGCATTTCCAGCGTTCTGATTGGTCGATCTGAGCTTGGGGCCGTAGGATTTGTGCCCCACAGCTGTCTACTGGGCATGCTCAGTGCGATTACAGATGTTCATTATTTAAACAAACGTTGGTGGGTCGGCCCCAATATCAGAACTCCTTAACAGGATTTAGCTGCTGAGCTTGTTGGTTTTCTGGCAGACTTAAGATATATAGACACAATGTTTATTACAGAATTTTATTGGTAAGGGAATCTGTCTTTTTTTACAATATTACTCTATAAAGAAGGATCCTGTCCCTCTGAATATTGTGAACATAGAGCTCCACATCTGGTGGCCCCACTGGCCCCACATGCAGAGACGCCACAAATCCCAATGATGGGAGTTTCCCTCTGATGGAATGGTGACCGGTCCAGCTGCTGTTATTTTGGGACCCTCAGATTAAAACTGCATCAAAAGTTAACCTGAAAGCGTTCTGGATCAGAAAGTATGGGTACCTGGGGATAATCACAGACCTGTAACCAGCTCAACGCTGCTGATCCTGAAAAGCCGTTTGGATTTCATCTGGATCACAACAAGCAGCCAGGAAGCCAGAGGGCAGAGCTCCAATAAAAAGTCAAAGCTGCCATCTTGCTGCTGCTCGCCAATCAGTGTGTCCATGGCAACGGCAGCACTTCCTGTGGATGCCAGACTCACTCTGTAAAGGTGAGTGTTTGCTGCATGAATATTAAAGTTGAGCCTCTGCAGATGAAGACGATGAAAATGAACCCATGTTTCAGCTCCAGGTCTGAGCTGGAGGGAACCGAGCTCTACTTTACCGTAACAGACGGAGGTGCAGCAGATATTAGATATCATTCATTTCACCACTTCCACCTAAACAATAAACCTCATTTATTTAAAAAAAAAACCTTTATCACTCTCATAAGTCAACAGCGATAAAGCCACATACTGTGGGTGTCTACATCCAGAACCTGTTGGCTTCACAGCGACCACTTGTGATTTTAACAAGGCAGCTAAGACCCGACTTTATCGTCGTTCTTCTGGTTTCACACATCTACTGAATATAAACTTAGTTTTGTTGTCTTTTAGAATGACATTCTTATTTATTATTCAGCTGTTATACAATGCTTAATCCTTATACTTTTTCACTCACAAACAAAACATAAAAAACAGCCAGTTAGAGACAGAAATATCTACAGCTAGGGCCTCAGTCGCTGAGCAACCAATATCACGCCATTAAAGGAAAATCCAACGCGTAATTCATCTGGGTTTCTGCATCCTTAGAGAATACCTGCTGCATTTGGAATATGCCCGAAACTTTCTGCATCCATATGTTGTACGTTTGAGTTATCTTATGCGTTTTAAGGCAGCAGTCAATAATAATAACGTTTATTGTTCATTCTTTATACCTGCTGGTACGACACAACTGCAGGAGACAACGGAAATTTCTGTTTGAAAATAACTTTAAGGGCATGAAAAGCATCTTTCCAAACAGATCTAATTTAGGACATTGCTGTAATATATGGGTGAGGTTAGCGTTAGCATGTCCACATTTTCTCCAGCGTCGTCCAGAGTGCATCGCTCACATTTAGCAGCTCTGAACAATCTGGTGAGAACTTTCCGCTTCAATTCTCACCAAGACTTTGAGTTTGTAACCAGATGTGATTTTTTCCCATATCTGCACCCAAGTTTCTCCTGTTACCTTTATTGACATTACGTTTAATTTTTAGGGAGTTATTAGTACACAATGTCAAGAAAACACTACACCGTTTATTTTCTGGTCTTCATTGTCTAATCGTTTTACAATGAGTTGTTTTATATCCATTTTTCCAATGTTGATGCGATTATCTCAGCTGTAAAAACATTGTTTTTAGTCTCTGTTCAGCCCAGAGTTCTCCAGAAACGTTTGAGTATTTTAGTTTAGTTTCAGTTTCTGTCAAGATTCCTGAAAAAAGGTTAAATGGCCTTTAACTTATCTTAAATAATCCCTTTGATGTTTTCTGACGCTGCCTATCTCAGCGAGTTACTCAGCGCCTCACCAACCCTCCGCTCCTCCTCCAACCCAGGACCAAGCTCTCATGATGGGACACAGGGCCTTTCAGTCGCCCCCCGGCTCTGGAACACCCCACAAAATAATTATTTAAAGAATCCTTTTAGAAGCTTTATTTTGATTTTATTTGTTATTCAGTTAATGGTGATTATAAAATGCTGTTTTTAATTCTCTACTATCCTGGGGATGTTTTTAGTCCTCTGCTCTGTAGCCCTTTGAAATGAAAAGTGCTTTATAAATAAAATGTATTAATATTATTGTTATTATTATTATTATTATTATTATTATTATTATTATTATTTTCACCAAAAGAAACTACAATTTAACAAGTCAGGAAGTGATCAACAGTAAAACATAGATATTAATGTGTGGTGGAGGAAGAATGATAAGTTAAGAGAAATCACCAGAAAGGCAGTTTGAGGCTACCTTCATCCATCCATCCATCCATCCATAGGACCCGTGTAGCTCCCAGTCAGAAAGGTTCTATAGTTCCTCTCCTCTGTGTTCTGGTTCTGTCCTAAGTTCTCCATCCAGGTAGAGGAACCCAGGTGGCCTGAAGCAGCTCAGCCGACTCCTTTAAAGGCTGAAAAGAAGCAGCCTGACTCTGATCCTGCTCTGGTTGGACATTAGAACCTTGATCCTGTTCTTTTAATCCTGACCCAAGTCTCAGACGCGGTGTGGAGGAAATGAAAGACGGAGCGGCTGGTGATCATCAGAGCTTTGCTTCATGGCTCTGCTTTTCCTGCAACCACAGCAGACTCTGGCAACATTCATCACTGCAGACGTTTTCCCGTTCTGTCTCATCCACTTGAGACAGAGATGCAGGTCCAAAGGGAGAAATCCATCTTTTACGCTTTGAACCGGATGTGGACCAACACTGATGTCTGATATTAACGCTGCTGTTATCATCGATAACAGCTTTTATATAACTATATTATATATATTTAAGCCGGGAAAAGCACCGGCAGCACCGGCATTGCTTCTTTGCTTCAGTTAAACAACTCTCAACCCTGCTCTGCATCACGTGACCAAACAGATAAAAACAGTGATGGACCACAAGAACCAGGAAACCAGCAGCATCCTGGAGCCCAGAGGGGAGGCAGCCCACCACAGGCACCACACCTCCACCCAGAGGCCCCCGGGGACCAGAGCCCACCAACCCTGCCAGGCCTCGGCCTCTCAGGAGTCCAGCTTTCAGTTTCTCTCAGTCCGTAACATTTATTGTTTGGTCAATAAATTAAGGTGTCGTTTTTACAGACGGTTTTCTCTCACTATCCTGTATATCAGACTGGCCGCCTTGTCGGCAGATTCCTGGAGGTGCTAAAAATAATTACTCCCCCTGTCTTCTGTCGCAAAGCTGCAGCGGAGCCAAAAAAGCCAAAGCTGCAGCAGAGCAGGCCGACCGTCCAGCAGCATCTCAGCAGGTCACCGGCTGAGAGGCTGCAGGACGCCTCAGCAACACCACGCCGCCTGCAAGCCCAGCTCCATGCTGATGAGGGGGCGCTGGCCAGGACCAGGGACTGGCTGGATGGCAGCGAGGAGGAGGAGGAGGAGGAGGAGGAGGAGGAGGAGGAGGAGGAGGAGGTAAAAACGTTCTGAAAACACGACTAAGACAAGCAGGAGAGGCAGGGAAATGCTGGAAAGAGCTGGGACCAATAGAGACATGGGTGAGAGGGGAGGGAGCAAAGTGCAGCAGGATGGGTGGAGCAGATAGCAGACGGCAGGATGTGGAGGAATGTGGCTGGAGGACGGCAGGTGATGAAGATGCAGGCGGTGCAGAAAAAATGTGTGGAAGTCTTTTCAGCTCCAGCGCCAACGTCTGCAGCTCCCACAACTTTTGGACATGATGAAGCAGAGGCGGAGGGTCCGTCCTGGTTTTATGTTATTTCTGCTCTGGTCCAAATAACTTACTTATTGATTCATTTAGCTTGTGGTTTATGCCTGATTAAAGTTTCTATACAGAAAAAAAAAAACAATGGAGTTTACAGCAGCATCTCAATGAATTCATTATATACAAAGACATGCAAACATAAATGATATTATCTGTGTTAGAATGGCCTAGTCAAAGTACAGATCTTAATACAAATGAGAATCTTTGGTGAGACTTAACCATTGATTAATTTTTCTTTGGAAAAGAATAATTATTCTTCTCTATCGTCCCAATTGTGTTCTACTTTGTGTTGGTCTGTCACATAAAACCCCCACAAAAGACAAAGATGTTTGTGTTTGTATTGAAAGAAGACGCCCCCCCCCCCCCTAAAAAGCTGTTAACAGGACCTGAAGTTCTCTTTTTGAGAGAAACCTGCTAACTCCAGGTTTTATTTTCTTTACTTTTACCAGAAGTTGGAAATTAAATGGAAGATTCTCAGAGGCTGAAAGCTGATCTTCTACGATATGTTTCACAGGTTTCAGCTCCATTTTCTGTAAAAGTCCTGTTTTCAGGGCAGTTTTAAACTGTTCCCGATGAGCTTGAGGAAAATAAAGCCTGTGCTCCTTTCAGGAACTAAAAGCTTTTTAATGAACATCTTTCATCGCTGAATGGAGCGCTAGACGTCTGCTGCATGTCAGGAAGTCATGCAGTCAAGGAAACGCCTGTGAGTTAAAATCATTACAGCAACTAAAGCCCCTGAACATGAAAGCAGCCAGTCAGTCCTCCTGGAGGTCAGCTCGCTCTGATGGAGCGCTCATAAACTGAGAACAAGTCCTGATTGGCTGAAAGAGGACGGACAGATGCACGGTTCTAGCAGCAATAAGCAGCTAAAGCGTCCATGAAAGCTCACAGACCTGCTGTAAACTCACATTCCCTCATGTGCGTTGTTCTCAGCTCTATTTCTGAGCTGTTTTGTGCTTTTCAGGTGAGAAAGTGAAGCTTTCCTGGAGTCACAGACGCCAGATCAGACTCGTCTGGCTGCTGTTCTGTAAACCTGACACTTTGTCAGATGCTTCTATCACAGACACGCGGGGTGGGGAACGTTAAACTGCTGCTGCATCACTTCTTCTCCGTTTCCTCCACAGAAAATGTAAACTTACTGAACATACCGTCCATAAAGCAGAGCAATAGCCCTGCTGGCTCAAAATTTCAAAATCATTTGTAAGGATGTGGCCTAGTCCAAGTCCAGAGGGCCACCGCTGGTGCTTCTCAGGGTTTGCCAAACGATCTGACTGACTTTTACCATCCGGTTCGTCAACAAAGCTTAAAGTCAGGTTTGTTTTTGGTTTACAGTGCTGCTCTCACCGCTACCTCAGAGTGGAGAACCCTGCTATTTGCTTTGTAAACATTTTATTCAAAGAAATGAATAACGAAAAAATTCAAGAAAAACAATCGATAGAACTGGGACATCGTCCACCTGTGGTTCTGAAAATCTCAACAGTGAAAGTTTTCACTGTGGACAGAAACGGAAACGCGGTGTTATAAAAAGAGACGATTACCTGAATAAGTTCCCATTATGACCTTTAATCATTTCCCCACAATTACAGGTTAATTATATCAGATTTGAGATTTGATGTCCCAATGCGAATGAGCAGTTTTTATAAATCTGAGTTGTTTTTTTCACACAGAAACTCCATTTGCATGTGGACCGAAGGTGCGAACAGGATGTGCAGCGTTTCTACGGCTCTTTATTACTCAGCAAACTTTAGCTTCTTTGGGTTAAAATCTCAAAACCAAGACCTAATTAAGAGGGTCTGCAGAGTTTTGTGTTGCAAACTTAAAGAGCAAACAGGAAGAGTTTTTTAAAATAAACTTTTAGTCTCAGTCTCACAGATCCTCTTGAATTAGACGTAACGCCTTAGATTAGAACAACCCATCATCAAACCAACTTAAAAGATCTTTTTTTGTCTTTAAAAGTGAAAGCAAAATTAAAACCGGACCTCTGGGCAGCAGCTGTGTTGCCTTCAATCTTTCTGATGAAATAATAAACTAGCAATGAGTCTGTCATTATAATCGTAGCGTCCAGCCTCGGTAACAACGGCCCCTGATTGGTCAGCGCTTCCTGACCTACTTTATCCCTCTGAGCGGCTTCCTGTCTGTCGTTTGAAGGTTGGTCCATCAGATCCTGCTACAGCTCCTGGACGGTACCACCAAACAGGAAAGTAGGTCATGTAATATGCTGGAACCTGGGAGTTCACCTTCAACGCGTCGGCAAATCAAAGCTCTGCTCCAATCTGCAGCAGATTCTTCACACTGCTCTAACCGTTCTATGGTTTTGACAAAGCTGTAGAACCGCTTTAATTCCTGAAATCTCTGCTGGCCTGAAGCTACAAACGGCGCCACCGGCTCGCTTGCTAACACCTGTTTATTAGTCAAACAAAGTGAGGAGGAGGAGTGCAAACATTTGGGCTGCAGGGACCAGGTTGGACCCGTCGCCTTTCTTCAAACAGCGGCCCCAGGCCAGCACGCCGGAAACTGTTAAATAAAGCTGCAGCTTTAAATCTCAGCTGCTTTCCACTGTTTTGTTCTGATGCAACCGATGATTTCAGATCCACCCTGAAATCTTAGCCTGGTGAGCAGAATAGCAGCTCAGAGTTTACTCACCTTAGGCTTCGACCTGCTTTCACCAGCAGAACCAAAGAGCCGTCAGACTGCGATATATTTCTATCTATACCCAGAAAAATAACGGCCATCACACAAACTTGCAGTTTTATGTGTGGAAACACCTGAAGAACATTTTGATTACCTGACAGTGAAGCACTAATTAACAGATACAGAGTGACGAGACCATTCAGAAACTTTAAAGCCAGCGATACGTTTTTAAACTCCTCAAACACTGGGAGGTTTTATTTATCGAGTAAAGAAGCCAAACCAACTAACATTCATCATTAAATGTTGAATAACTCGAATTAACTGAGTTTGTTTGTAATGCTGAGTTAGATTTCAGTAGCCACAGATGGCCTGATTATTGTCAGACACACCCAAACAGAACCAGCTTGACATTATGAAGCAGTAAAGTTCTCTAAAGCGACTCGTGGTCTGATCTGAGGACATCCACTAACGGCTGAGAAATCTGTCCGTCTGGAAGGAGTTACAAAGTCATTTCTCAGGGGTTGAGACTCCAGAAACCTGCCGTGAGAACCATTGTCTGGAAATGGAGAACACATGAGACGGTGGAGAACGTCCCAGGAGTGGCCAGCGGACCTAAATTACTCCAGGAGAGCATCAGCGACTCGTCCAGAAGTTCCCAGAGAAACCGGGAACAACATCTAAAGCCCCGCAGGCCTCACCCACTCACTGAGGTCAGAGTTTATGATCCAACTTTATGCTGGTGAAGATTCTCAGTCATCCAGGTCATGGTCATTCCAAAAAAAGGTAAAAAACAAAGCAACGAAGTCCAATAACGACCCTGACGATTCCTCGTTACAGAGGAGTGGACCAGTTTCGGTCCAATCTGCTGGTTTAATGGCCTTAATGACCGCCCATTACTAAGGGGTGGACCTGTTACTGTTGAATCTGCATTTTATCTAAGCCATTACAAGGCCTTTGTTAGGCAGTAGTATAAAGCTTGTTACTGCACATTACTCCAGACTTTTTGAATTGAGAAAGCTTCCTGAAGAGGAAGCAAAATGTCTTCAACTACAGAAAACAAGTCCAGTTGCTTTGTTTTTTATCCAACTTTAAGGAAAAGAGACTTTCCAACGTGGAGTTCCTCGTTCAGAACCACTGCTGAGCCAAAAGAAAACAACATTTACCCAGGAAACATGTTGATGATCCAGTTTTCTGTGGACTGATGAGACAGAAGCGGACCTTTTTGGAAGGTGTGCGTCCCGTTACCTCTGGGTAAAGAAAACTAGCAGCATTTCAGAAAATAAAAGCCTAACCTGACCAAACAGGATGGCTGGTTTAATTCTTTGGTTCTGGGCCTCAGAATGATCTCCAGCCATCAGGCCTTATTTGACCACAATGCACCTCTTTTAACAATTTATGTATTTTTCACTTTAGAATAAGACTTTGACAAAAGCTAAAAAGCCTTGGTTTAAAAAAATGAACAAATATGCCTCCAAATGGTTACTGAAAACTAGGCAAAGGTCACAGCGGTGTGCAGTGTGGAGTCAGCAAAATATCAGCCTGCTATAAAATAAGCAAAAAAAGTCAATTACAGCGTGGAAGCCCTACAGCTTTCCTTTAAGTTCACATCATCAAACTAATTTTAATTTCAGCCAAAGACGACCAGACCTGATTTTTCCTGGGTGGTCATTTTGTACGGCTCTGTTTAGATTTCCGTTTCTGTGGCTAATTATGATTTTGAGAGAACTGAATCCTTTTTCTGGTTTTACATCCCCGCAGTAATCAGTCTGTTTATTCACTTTGTGTAAAAGCTGAATTTAGGGTTATTTTTTCACCTTTAGGTCTTTTTACTGAAGTGTTCCATGATTTCATGTAATGTGCGAGGAGCAGGCTTAAATTGGCAGAAGGCCTGAATCGCATCCAGTGGCTGAATAATTTGCAGATTTCACTGGTGCAGAGCTGCAGCACTGAAGCAGAAAGAAAAACACTGCAGCTCCGCTTCCTGCCGGCCGCCTGGGTTCAGCTCTACCTGTTCATTTACACACACACACACACACACACACACACACACACACACACACACACACACACACACACACACACACACACACACACCTTCTGCTTGTTTTGCTCTTCTGGGGCTGTTTGAAGCCCATGAAACGCTGCAGAGCACAAAACACTGATTAATCTCTCACAAACAGACGCGTGTGCGTTACAAGCCTCAACTGGAGCTTTGCAGGCTGTTTATATGAGGCGGCTGCTGCCCCGCTGCAGTGGAGCTGCTCCCGGTTTACAGACGTAACAAGCTCCCATCATGCAGCGTTTTGCTGCATCATGCATTAGTCGGCCGGAGGAAGCAGAGAACGACTCGCGTTATGTTCAGCGTTAAGCTTTTATTTCAGCAGCATCTCAAACCTAAAACCCTCCCTGGTCTTTAATTTGAGATTTATTTAGTGGGGATTAGCTGTTCTGGGGCCACAGTTATTGGCATCCCTGTTAAAACCTTCTGTACTGATAGAGGACCGCTCGTCTCCAAAGGAGGAGAGGCATCTTTGCTCCTCTCTGCACAGCCTCTCTGGATGCTGGCCTCTCTTCAGCTCAGCTCACAGGTTTCCCAGGAGTCCCGTCTGGGACCTGAGGTGAGCAGGAAGGAGGTAGATTTAGTGTCTGAGAACGTTTCCTGTTCTGGATCATTTTCCAGCCAAGACCCATCCGAATTTTATTCCAAAGGGTCTGGTATTTCAATGAAGCCCTGCGATCTGATGAAACTAAGAGGCCCACAGCATCACACGTCCTTCACCATGCTCAGTATGGAGCTTTTCCGCATATTCCTCCTCTGTTTCATAGCAGACCAACCTGAGGTATTTGCTGCTGAAAAGCTCCATCCTATGTCCTGTTCATGCGACAGAAATCCACTGGAAATGCGATTGTTTTTCTGTTTCTGTTGACGGATCTACACGGCAACATTTTAATTACGATCTCTGTGCAACACTAGCAGAGTTATTTTCCTGCCACACCCCTAGTAGACAATATGTTCGGTAAAAACTCAACAACATACACACAAACACTCCGTGCAGAAAAAGGCGGTGCCACTAAGTCAGAGCATGTGCCAGAGCTTCCTCTACAGACGTGTTCTGCAGATCGGGACGTTTTCAAAACGTTCTCGCCTGGAACCAGGCTTAATACTTTCCTTTTTGACAAAGCTTCTGGTCAGAGTGGCTCATGTTACCCTGAGCTACCTCTATAGTTATGCTGCCATAGGCTTAGACTGCTGGAGGACATCAGGGTCTATTTCTCTGACTCTGCTGAGTTCTCCTACTGCTCTCCAATCTGCATTGTTTGTTGTTATTTCAGCTTTTAACTTTTTGTTCTCTGTCATTTTCTCTTCATAGAAGGTACACCTGGTCTGGCGTTCTGTTAGCTGTGACATCATCAGGGGAGGCAGATCATCCTCTATTACCATCTACCATAGAAAGTACTCCTGGGTCAATGTGAGCTTCTGAGCTTTCTGTGTCTCTGCTCTGTCTTCTCTAAGCCCCAGTGGGTGGAGGCAGATGAGCGTTCACACTGAGCCTGGTTCTGGTTCTGCTGGAGGTTCTCCTCCCTGTTAAAGGGGAGTTTTCCTCTCCACTGTCGCTTCATGCATGCTCAGTATGAGGGATTGCTGCAAAGCCATCAACAATGCAGACGACTGTCCACTGTGGCTCTACGCTCTTTCAGGAGGAGTGAATGCTGCTTGGAGAGACTTGATGCAACCTGCTGGGTTTCCTTAGAGAGGAAACTTTCTCACCAACCTGGAGGATCTGATGGAAGCTGACTTTGGAAAGAGCCTTGAGATGACATGATGGGAATTGGCGCTATAGAAATAAAATTGAAAATTGAAATTTAATGCATTAAATAAGGCCTTAGTCTCATCTGATGCTGTTTTATCATCACTTTTATCTCCATCACAATAAACACCAAATAACACATTCAGATAAGATATTACGCCCATATTCTCCATCCCTACAGGTCCCCTGAAACTAGATTTCCTGGCAGATATTCCATCCGAGCAGATCTATAAATGGATATAGATGCAGAATACAGAATATTCCACCTTACTAACTTTGCTGCTTTGAAATCAACGTTTTCTTCTAATAAGAATCCCTGGCTCAGGCAGCGTAGCTCCTGGGTTGTTCCTGTAGTGTCAAAACAAGGCTGGAGGGAGGAAGGATGAACCCAGGCTGGGAATCTGCTGATGCGTTGAAACTAGAGACAAAATAAGACTCCCTTACTGTAGGAGCGGCCTGAGAATGCCTCCAATTATCCGAACCGGCTTTAATTGCCAGGGTCGTGACAAAAACAAGGAGTTTCACTTCAGTTCCACTTTGCTCTCAAAGGCATTTTAGGCATCACTGTATCAACCATTTCATGTAGTTGATGTTGCTGCAGATGGAAATTCTCTAAAGCTTGTTGTTTTATCAGGCCAGGAATTAAAAAGCCCCAGAGACCCGGCGGGGAACTCGCTGCCAGAACCCTCCACAGGAGAATCATGCTGCTGGCAGCGGTTTAGCTCATCAGACAACTGGGTTTTTATTCCAAACACAGCTTCTTTACATTTAACAGCAATTAGAAAGGAAATAAACGTACGGGTCATGACAGCGTTGTGGTCGCCTCCTTCCGTGTTGTTTTTTTAAATCTGTTTGTTGGAAAAGCACGACAGGAAACCATCTCAGCAAAGAACCCATAAGTGAACTTCAGCCACTCTTCTGTGATTCTCTCGTTCTTCAGGAGTCAGTGGAACCTTCGTGTGTTTTAGACCACCCTCAGACATGTCAGCTCCCCTTTATAGTAACCGCAGTGAAGTCAGCTTCAGGTTGAACACGGCAGATTTGTGCTCCAGCGGCTTCAGCAGTGACTGCCTCCTGTTGGAGCCGATTCAGGGAGGCAGTCATGATACGCAGAAAGATAAACATAGAGTTATACTGAATAAAAGGTTCAAATTAACCAGAATCTGAAGACAAGACTAGAAGCCAGAAGATGAAGTGAAACTTCTGACTCCAGGTAAATTCTCAGGTCATTAATACATCCTCCACAGGTGTTCTTACCCAGGACACCTGTGGTGTCGATGCATTTTAGATGCAAACGTTCTTAAGCTCTTTTATTAATATAAGTGTGTTTTAACGAGCAGGGCAGATCTTTACATAAAAGGTTCACCGGGTGATGAGCTTGGGTTTGATCTTCAGGCTCCCTGCAGGATCAGCCACTTCCTGCAGCACCAAACTGAGTTTTTTTTTTTTTTTTTACAAACAAGTGTCCTCATCTAAAGGGCCTGTTAATGTTAAATTAAAAGCCAATTCTCCCCAGAGGTCGATCCCCACAGATGTGTGTTTTTCTCGTCTTTAGCGCCCCCTTCAGGGCAGGCTTTGCATCTCTGACTCCATCCATCTGTGCCTCTTTCTGCACAATGATGAGCTGCATCCTGCACGAGCGTCCTTCTTCCTGCAGCAAACGCGGAGCCTGAATGCATCTCAGGAAGGGAGAGCTGGGAGTCTGGTCTGGATCTGCTCAAAGGTTTCCAGGCAACAGCTTCGCTCCCGTGGGATTAAAGCAACAATGCCGCTGAGTCAACTCGTTTCAGCAGCCAGCAGCCTGCGTGACTCAGTATCTGTCTTTTCTTCCTCAGCACTCCCACCGGCAGAGCACAGAGCTAATGAAGACCCACGCTGCTGGGAGAGGGGGCAGCATTCCCACCTGGACCACCGGGCTCAGGGCGGAGAACGCTGCATCACGGATCAGCAACGCAGAGCCAGGTATCACAGAACATCTGTCTGCAGAGAGTCTGCAGGAACAGCACAAGAAAGCCGAAGAGGAAATGGAGCAGAAACGGCGAGGCCTACTCAGGATTTACAGCCGACAGTTCAGCCGACGTCCTCCATCTGCAGCTTGGCTTTGACATGGTGTCTCTTTCATATTCAGTAATATTCCTGCTCAGGTTCTTAAACATTAAAGAGGCAGAAACTATTTTGTTATTATAAATTTTAGAAATTCATCTTTTGTTGAATTTTTGTGGGAAAAAAAAGACCAAAAAGGTCATGAGCTGACGACAGGACTGGGACACAGATCACACCTTCCAAAGAAACCGACATGCAGACCAATCTTCCTGAATCATCATATTAAATCTGGAGCACAGAGATGGAAAAACGTCGGTCAGGAAGGTGCAACGACGTCCACTGAGGAAAAACTCGGTCCGGTGGATCTGAGCGTCTTCACTCACTGATCGGCTCATCGCTTCCAGAGGAGACGCCGTCCTGCTTGAGAAGCCGACACGTCTACAGCGGGGATCATTGGATGCTGCGGTTCTACACGTCCAGGTAGCGAGGGCACAGATTATGTTGGTCATGGTGAGGAGCTGAGCTGCCTTCACATTTAATTCATTTTCTTCCAGTAATGATACCTAACTATGGAAATATAACACCTTATATGTATAATATAATATCAGTAGCGCCGTCTAGAGGTAAAAGTGTTCACACAACAGACGAAGCCTGGGTGGTAAATATCTGCATAAATAAATATTAATGCTGGTAGGCTTTTCTGTAAAAGATCACTTTTACTTTAGAGACAGACAACAACGTGTCAGAGTGTTTTAGCTGCTTTGTTGTGAACTATTAGGATCTGTTCTTCCACAGACCAGCATCCAGGCGGAGATGCTGACGTCACAGAAGCTGCAGCTGATTGGACGCAGCTCTGCTTTTTTCCTCCTTTTCTCGTTTTTCACGTTTCATTTTTTTATAGTTTTATAGTTAGACTGATTTAATTTTCCAGCAGGACCTGGTACCGGCCCACACTGCCAAAGACACCAGCAGCTGGTCCAGTGAGCGTGGTGCTACTGGGCCAACAACCCGTTAGAGGAGAGGGAAACATCTCCAGAGCTGCGTTACACCTGAACGCTGTTGAAATGTCAGTAAATGGCTCCAGGTTACATCTGTTTATGCGGAATATTCTCATTTATTTACAATCTGCTGCACAACTTAGAAAACTTAGAAAAAGTCTGTGTTTATATGCATAAACACAGACTTTTAATGTCTGTGTTTATGCATAGTGTGATCATGTGTTAAGTTTCTTGTTTTTATGGAAATGAACATTTAGTTTGTTGTTTGGGTCGTTAGTTTCCTGCTTGTTGCTATGGTAACCCTCCAGGGTCCTCTAATTATCTCCAGATGTAGACTTCAGTTTCTCAAACTTTTCTTCATTTAATGAATAAAGAAGGAATGAACTTTATTCACTTAAGGTTAGATTTAACTGACTGAAGGAAAACCCTGGATCTGGTAGAGGGTGTACTTTTTTTTTTTTTTACCCAGGATGCATCGTGACTCCATCCATCCATAATCCTCTGCTCACCCCAGATCAGGTCGCTGGGTAGATTGTACATTAAAAGAAGAAAAAAAGAGACCCAGAGACATCCTCCCTGCGGGGAACCCCCAGAGTTCTGGGTCTTCCCCGGTCTCCCCCCAGTGGGACCCAGAAACCCAGAAGAGAGGCTCCCAGGGTCCATCCTGATCAGATGAACCATCCCAACTGACTCCTTTCAGTGTGGAGAAGCAGCGGCTCTACTGTGAGCTCCTCCACCATCTCTGAGGCTGAGCCCAGACCCTCTGGATGAGGCACCGGTCTCGTTCTGTTGGTCCTGATCCGGACCCCGTGACCAGAGGAGAGGGTTGGACCGTAGACTAATAATCAGCAGCTTTTTGTTTTGAGGTCAGCCGTGTGTTGCAGCACAGATCCATGGTGGTCCACTAGCATCGCAGGAGAACAGCGGTTCTGTTCCTGACAGCGGAAACGAGAAGCAGAAGTTTATTGTGGCTGGAAACGAGGCGCTGCTTCTCATTTAACTCATGGGTTAAATAATAAAGGATGTGATGACGTAATTATTCACCAGCTGCAGCCTTTACTAGTTTTTACTGTTGACTTTCCTGATTGGCAGCTCGTTGTTTTATCTCTCCGGTCCGCTGGGCTTTGCTCTCTGGTGGCTCTGCAGCCGTCAGCGAACGGCCCGGCGCTGCGGCTGACAGCTCTGGCTGGAAGAGGCCGAGGACAGCGGGCGTCCGTGATGACACGCGCGCTTACAGTTTCTGAGTGTTTTCTCAGGATTACACAGAGACTCTGAGGTCTGACGGGTCAGAGGAAGAATCTGGGCCGTCTGGTCCTCTCTGCGCTCCGCCGGCACATTGAGGACAAACGCGGTCGACCTCCTGACCTCGCAGAACGAGGCAGAGGAAGAGGAAGAGGAAGAGCGACAAACATGTTTATTCCTACGTTTCATCTGATCAGATACGAGCGAACAAAATGAGCTCATGTCCCTGAACTGTCAGGCATGGAAGAAAACTGACGATTGACATCAATCCATGTCTAAATAAAATCTGTTGGTTACAGGATTCTCTGCACTGGGAACACCAAGATGGAAAGGAACCAGAAATAGCCTCAGAGCAGCGACTGACTCTGACCTTCACCTGCCCATCAACCTGGGAAACGTCATGGGTTTGCAAAGCTTCGTCTGAATGAGTTCTGGAGCAAATCTGAGATGTTTGGACATGAAGAACATGGAGAAAACCAAACAGCACGTACGCACCAACTCCTCATTCCAACTATCAAGCACAGGGGTGGAGGACAGATGGTTCTGAAGTCAAACGTGAGGACATCAGCTGCAGTTGGGTCACTAGCAGGACGGTGAGCCCAAACCCAGCAGCAGATCTACGCCAGCATGGCTGAAAACATCAGTGGTCTAGTCAAAGTACCGACCTCCACCTGTTCAGGTCATCAGAGCAGAAACATGAACCCTCAGAGAACTGGAGCCGCTTTCCTCTGAAACGATGTGATAAATCAGACAGGAAGCCGCTGCTGCTGATGGATCTACAGCGCTCTGGGTGGTCAGTACGGCTGGGAAAGTGTGATAGAAGTTCAGTCCAGCTCCTGGTTCATGGTGTGTGCTTAGTAATCTTTTTATACACAGCAAATAAATAACAAAATAGTGCTGAATGTTGTGTTTTTGTAAACCTGTTGCACTGAATGATTACAGAACCTGCTGATCGCCTGCGTTCTGTTAGAGATGATGAGACCTCTGGAGCTTCAGAACAGCGTTAGTGAGAAACAACAGATAACTCTCTGACACTGAGGACCATCGGTTTTCTCTGTGCTACTTCAGTCTGACAGGAACACGTCTCCCACCGACAACATGGGCGGGACGGACCGCTCCTGCTGGGGCGAGTCCCTGCTGACCCATTTAGGCTGATGGAACCGAGCGTTCAGGGCTCTCCCATCGTGATCATGGTCAGAGTCCTGGAGCTGTACCGTTTCTCTGGCTGGTTTACATTAAATGTGTTAAAGCTTCTGCCTCAACAGTATTTTCTTACTAAAGAAGTCAACAAAGAGGGTGTGCTTTCTTTTTCCCATGACTCGTGCTCCACTGCTGCTTGTTTCGTACAGTTGTGGTCCATGAGGTTGCAGTTTCACCAACTTTCTGCGTCTTTTATCAGTGACGTAGGCAGGAAAGCTGCGTCTGAAGCACGCCGCTCTTCTCTGTTCACTGCCGCCATTCACACACCAACATCTGTGCCGCCATATTGGCTGCAGAAACACGTATGTTCATCAGGGAGAGAGAGTAACTCTCAGCAGAATGTGTCTGTCTGTGTCCCACGGCGCCTAGATCTGCTGCCGATCTGAGGCAGGAGCGTCCTTCACACGCAGGACAGGACGACGGCGGAGCTTCAGGTTTTAAACCATCCGTTTATCCTGAGCTGCCAGTCAGGTTTCACCTTTAAAGTGAAAAAACCCAAAGTTTACCCCAACAGTTTCTGCAGGTGTTCTGCCTAAAAAATAAATTGCTCACTGTTGCATCAAAAAGCAATCCGTGATTTTTATTAACAAGGATCATAAAGTCTGACGCATCTACATTTAGACTCTTTTACTATGATACACCTAAGTAAGAGACAACCGTAGAAACTCTGGTGGAGCTGCAAAGACCAACAGCTCAGGTGGGGAAACGTATCCACAGAACCACTGCTGGTCGTAACCGACTGAAGAAATGAAAAGCCGTCAGAAATCCCGTTTTCAGTTCGGCAGGAGACGAAGCAAACATGAGGAAGACGAGGCTCTGATCAGAGGAGAGCCAAATGAAACGGTCTGGCCTGCTATGAGTGGAGAGGAACGAACACCAGAGATCCCCCTGAACACACCTTCCCCTCATTAAACATGGCGGTGGCAGCAACTCTACTGCTCCTTTTAGATGCATGAATGACGCGTTAGCAGACCTCTGTAAAGCTGAAATAATAAATACTGATGAGGTAATTAAGCCATTTGATACAGCTGTGATGGAGCAAGGATGCATCACAAAGTTGCAGGTCTGACTAGAATGCGGAAAAGTTTCAGACTCTGGAAATGCAAAGTCGGTAGACACAAACCCCAAAAGAAAGGAGGGTCTAAGTATTCAGTGCTCAGGGGTGACAAATTAAAATACACGCCACACTTTTCAGATTTTTCTCATTAAAATTAACCAAAAAAATCCCCATCATGAATTTCCACTTCACACTTTTACACCCCTGTGTGTTGGTTTGTTACATAAAATCCTATTCAGAACAAAGTTTGTCTTTGTAATGTGATAAAATGTAAAAAAAAATGTTAGTGGACTGAACTTTAACTGGGCTGACGTAAAAGGCTAGATTTAGAAGAAAGTGCACTTTCTATTTCCTCTAACTGCAGTTTATTCTCACGTTAGTTTTCTGTTCTCACTGAAATATCATGACAGACTTTCTCTGACGTTAAACCAGAGCTGCTGAGACCTGCGATCCAACAGGGTTAGACCCTAATAAAGGAGGTTTTAGGCTCATCCTGAAAGCCTCGCTGTTTGCTTGGTGATACAGAACGCCCGTAATAAAGAATCTGAAGCTGCAGGTTGGTCTGCACGTTTCAACACAGAGCTGCGATCTATGCAGAGCCGTGAGAGGATGGACCAGCAGGGAGGTTCCTGCATGTTTGCAAACCGTTTGCACCAAACACCCCCGGCATTGTTTGACACAGGCGTGGTGGCTCCATTCTGCTGGCTGCTGCACCTCCAGGGACCTGATTCAGATAAACACAAACAAGTGGGACGGAAAAAGGCCCAAAACAACCACAGGCATGCCTGCAAGACCACAAATAAAGATCCTGAAAAGGAGAAACCAGCAGACGCACAGGCAGCTTTTAACTTCCACCAACAGAGAAGGGGCCCAGTGCGCAGCACAAACGGCCCCTGGCCCTCACTGCTGCTCGGAACCATTCCTGAAAGTCTCAGCCGCTCTAACCAAGGCAAAAGTTTGCAGGTCTAAACATGTCTGACGGTGAAGGTGATTCTCTCGCCTGGCACCGGAAAACTTTCCCCTGCCACAGAGCCACGGTGAGCCAGCCCGACTAGCAGAGCGGCTGCGGAGGACAGGCACGCAGACAGGTGCGCAGAACCCGGCCCCAGGTTGTAATTAGCGGCCAAATGGCTCCCAGAGCGCAGATCGACATCCTGTTACATCCCCTGAGCGGCATCCCAGCCCCTGAAGGCGCTAATTCAGCGGAGCTGCCTACATGTGTCGCATTTCAGCGAGGCGCACAGCGGCGCACACTCAGCACACGAAGCGGCGCAACGGTGCGTCAGGACGGGCGGAAAGAGCGCGGTAATGGAGGATGGAGCGGAAAAACAACCCCCCCCCCCCCCCCCCCCCCACACACACACACACACACACACACACACACACACACACCGCTGCTGTCTTCTTACCAGTACAGCAGCTTGTTGTTCAGGATGGCGGGGGTTTTATCCGAGGCGCAGTTGATGCACCACATTGTTGCTGCTGCGGATCCGCCGCGACAGGAACCGGGACAGAGACCGAACCGACCGACCGAGCCGAGCCGAGCCGAGCCGAGCCGAGGCGTGCGGGCGGGCGGACCGGAGATGGAGCCGCGGTGCAGCGCTGCCTCTGCTGCTGAGTCTGAGTCCGTCCTCCGAGCTCTGCCTCCCTCTCTCCTCCTCAGAGAGCGGCATCATCAGCAGAGGCGGCGCTAGGCTCCTGGCGCCGGGGGCCACAGCCCGCACAGCCCCTCTGGACGTTCACTGAACCATTTAGTCATTTTCTCTGCTGTCTTTGATTAGTTCACTGTTATAATACGTTTTGTTTGTCATTCAGACAACGTGGTTGTTGCTGAATGTGTTTCAACAACCTTATTTTTCCTCACCATGAAACATCAATATAAAAGCTAAAATAAAGCGAGATGCAATAAAAAAAAAGGCAGACCTGTGAAAACACCGTTGCAGTGATCAGTTCTACTAAAGATAAACATGGATTAATTTTTCCAGATCCTGCTGAGACATCAGTCCTTTAATCCTTTAATCCTGGAAATGTTCTCCAGGTTCTAGAAGGTCCACTTTGTCTTTAGATGGAGGTTCAGGTCTGAGTCCATCACTACTCCCAGGTTTCAGGCCTGATCAGTGGTTCCTAGCTGAAGCAGCTGAAGCTGTGAGCTAACTCTGGATCTCTCCTCTATTAGTCCAAAAATAAATACTTCAGTTTTGTTTAGTTACTAAACTGTGGACAATTTCTGGTGAGAGAAATTAACAAATTCGACTGGATTAATTTGCTTTATTATGTTTTAAATAACCAAATATTTTGTTTATACAACTTGAAATTGGTATGAAGTAACATTTGTTGAGTATTTTTACATAAAAGTGTTTGATTGTGAGGCATTAAAAAGCACAAAATGCAACGGGTCCACCAGACCCACAAACACTGGCTGAGTAACAATAATATGAACACCACACAAGGGTTAAGAAATATGAACATGGTGAAACTTGATGAGTAATTCTAAGATATTTTCCTAAATTGACGTCATTGAGAGCTACTTTTAGCCAGAGGATTCTCTGTGAACACAGGCCCAGAGCTTTATGGACGTTGTGATTAATTTGGCACCATGGTTGGTGAAGTTGTCCATTTGCAGCCGAGCTTTAACCTCCTGGCTGATGTTTTGAGACGTTGCTTTGATATTCTCTGTTTTCTGTTGAACACCAGTCCCAAAACACCCACACAGAACCATGCTGCCACCTGATTTCTTTTTTATTTTCCCATGATGCCACACAGGGATGCAGCGTTTTGGTGGTGTTGGCTTACAATACATCCTCAGATGTGGAGCTGCTATGGAGGAAACCTCTGAGCTCTTCAACTTCACCTCCAATCCACACAGTCTGGAGCTCTGAAGGTTCAGCAGACATAAAGCCGGTCCTCACCCATTTCACTAAACCACAGATAACTCTGTTGCCATCTACCAGCCAGAGTTTTGCACAATAATGCAAAATTTTGCAAACATCCCTGCTAAATACCTATATTTATGTCTGTTGTAATACTATATTCATACCATGGGTTAATAAGATAAGATAATAAGATAAGATAAACATTACTGATCTCACTGTGGAGAAAGTCATGTGTCACATCGTCTCAATAATCAAAAGAAGGTACCAAAAAGAGGAAAAGGTGCATGAGGTTTATACAGTACGTCCACATATACACAGTGGATCGAGAAAAAAAGAAATAAAGCAGAGATTTAAGATGACTTATATACATATGGATTTGACGTTGTACATTAAAGTGGTACCAGGTTAAGAACAACAGTGAGGTAGTGAGATAACTATAACCGCTGATGTCACTTATTTACCAGGATTATTGCACAGGTTATTAAATAGTAATTGCACATTAGTTATTGCACAACTTATTACAGTTATAGTTACAGTTATATTGCAGCATTGTATAATCTGGTAGCAGCAGGATGAATGACCTGCGGTAGCGCTCCTTTTTACAGACAGGGTGTCTAAGTCTGTCACTAAAGGTGCAGAGGGTGAAAGGTGTTGTCCATAATTATTAACATAATGTTAATATAATTATAAATAGTGAGAGGCTAACCGGCACTAAGCTAAGCGGTCCCCTCCTTAAGGACAATCCATGACTGTGGAAACAAAGCGTCAAAATCTTCCAGATAAGTGGTCAAATATCCCATCAGATGAGGCTAGAAGCTTTCTGATGGCTTCAAAAAACAAACACACACTGTCATATGTCTCATTGTGACCCTTTAAGTCCACACTAAACAGGCTTTTCTCTTTAAACTGCATTTTTATTGCCAGAAGCAGACGTGAAGTCAAAAAAGATAATCAGCGGGAAAATATGTTGATGTTCAGGCAGAGCAGCAAGTGTTGGGCTTCTGTCGGAGTGACACCAGTGACGGTTGTGACGATGACGGCGGCAGAGAGGAGCGCAGCGGTCTGACAGCCGGGCGATGAGCGACAGCCGCCGGCCGTCTGCGTGTGCCGCAGGCCGCATGGGGGCAAAACGACTCAATGCAAAGAGGAGAGCAGATACCGGTTTAATTATTCCACCACATCATGGATGACTTCTAAAACCCACTCAGGAAAACCCTGTTGGACTTCTCCAGGACAGACCAGGAGGACTAAGACACCTGATCTGTGTCCAAACCACAAATCAAAGAAAGAAGCTTCCAGCTCTCAGTCCGGAGGCCGTTCCTCTCGTAATAAAGCAGCAGACTCCCACACCTGTGGGACAGGAATCCAGAGACTACAGGATATAACGGCGCTGATTATCTCCCCGTATTGTTCAGATCTGTCCTTCAGCAGCAGCTCTGGCTGGTGCAGCGTTGTCCTGCTTTGCTGTTCATCATGAAGGGTTTCAGATATCTGCATTAAAAAAGGATTCCTCATATTTCACTCAAGAGATTATTGAATCTGTTGAAATCAGAAAAGACAAATATCAAACCTGCAGCCTGCAGCTGAACACGACGCGCTGGTGCCGACATCTTTACGTCGTTTTTACTGAGTGGAAATCTGAGCAGGATTTATTTTGATAAGGGGAACGTGGCGCTAAGGCTACCACAAGGTGGCGGTAATGCACCAAGTTGTTCTCCCGACCCCCCGCTGTGTTTCTCCCTGTGATGAACAGAATGAAGAAAGTATCTCCACATCACAAACACACCCGCTGATGGTCGGGTAAACGTCCCGAAACGAGCCGGACTGAAACCGGACAGCCGATGTGGCAAAACCTGAATATGTGACTCCACCTTTAAGGACAGACAGCGTTTCAACAGGGTCTGTATTCTCCAGTCCAAAACCAGTTCTGATGGCCCGCGTGTTTCAGCCATCAAACGATGGCTTTCAGGTTCTGTTAAAGACTCCGTCTCACTGGGTCAACGCACCAGAACCAATGGCTGTGAAGGTGGACCTTTACCTTGGAATGAGTCGGGCTGTGGGTACATGTTGAGGAACGCATGTATGTTCGGAGTGAGAACCTGCGTGGGTCAAAGAAAATCCTATTGCAGGCGTTTGCTGTGCAGCACCGCAGCAGACAGAACAGGTCCAATAAGCCATCAGGAGCCTGGTTCTGAAGCTGATCATGCCCACGACGAGCCGCTGCATCGGTCAGGTCCAAACTGCGTTTTCTGGTGTGCAGTGAAAGTTTTCCATGCAGAACTGGACCAGGTCGCACCGGGTCTAACCGGGTCTGACCGGGTCTGACCGGGCCGGTCCGGGTCTAACCGGGTCTGACCGGGTCTGACCGGGCCGGTCCGGGTCTAACCGGGTCTGACCGGGTCGTTGGTCCGGATGGACCTGCAGCTCTGGATCAGCAGACTCTTCTCCTCGTCACAACTCGTCTGTCCCTCTCCTCCTCCTTTGATCTCAGGGAAGTTACCGTGGGCAACAAACCATAAAAGTGCTTCCCCTCGGTTTCCTTGGTAACGGGAGCCGGGGGGTTGCGTATATTTTTTTATTTTACGCTCGGTGACAAAATGACCCACACGTTCTTCTCCTTCTCCTTCCCTCTCTCTTCCACTTACTGTCATCCTTCCATCCTCCTCCGCCCTACTTCTCTTCATCGGCATTTAGGCTCGTCTGCTTTTCACTCATCTCTCTCTCTAGGCTCCATCCGTCCATCCGTCCTCCCCCCACAGTCACTCTCCTGCCCGGGGACAAGCTTCTATAATTCATCGTTGGTTGTCATAAGCCGCTTCCCTCGTCCTCCATCATCCGTCTCTCTTCTCTCCTTCGACCCGTCAACAGATCACCCCCCCCCCCCTTCTCTCAGGTTTTTAAACTTTCTGGAGATCAGGAGAGAAAGTTGCCGTCATTATCCAAGGCAGCGTGAAGCGTCATCAGGACGCGTTTCCCTGCAGAGATGACAGAGTAAATGGGCGCCATAACAACCCACTCAACGACGTTTGAAATGTTTCCCATCATTCTGTCAGGATTCTTCATCTTTTTCCCCAATAATATTCAAATTAAATGGAAAATAACGTGATAAACACAGAGGTTGCACTAGGAAAACACGGCCAACAATACGGAGAATATCAGGATGCAGCGATTCTGCAGCATCAGCCGGAAATGATGGGAAACCTGAGAATCTAAAGAGATCTGAAGACCTGCTTACAGGACAGATGTCTGAGTAAAGAAGAAGAGACCCGAGGAACGACAGCGCGAAGGATAACTGGAAGAACGCAGAGATGAAGAAGACGAGTAAGAGGAAAAGAAAATAACTGAAAGATAATAAGAGGAAGAAAATGTGATTAATAATGCAAACAGCAGCTCTTCCTCCTTTCATTCATTTCCCACTTTCTTCACATCCATTATTCACCGATGACTTCATCGTCCTCCTCCGTGGTCTCTGCTTCTTCACTCCCACTTTCTGTTTGTCCATCTCTCTGCCGTGTTTCCATATTTACATCAAAGAGACGTTTTTTAAGCAGCCGTGGAGATCCTGAATGTTTTAAAGAGTTTACAGCCGCTTCCATGTGGGCAAAACTAGATCCAGAAAGACTTTCAAATATTAACTGAAATTATTTCTGAAGTTTTAAGAGACAAAATGTAAATACATTCAGGGTTGCTACTTATTAAAAAGGCCAAGTTAAATACACGGACACCTAAATACACCCAATGCCAGGATGGAGAGGAATGAGCAACTGGTGTTGCTCATCATTTAAAGGCTTAAAAGCTCCTGAAGCAGAGGCCACTTCCTGTCCCACTAATAAAGTTTCTAAATGACTGACAAACAAAATATGAACTCATTCTGTAAGTTATGCCTACCCTGAAACAAAATGTAAATATAGTTGCAGGAACATCTGTTCAGAAGTATTATTTAGAACACCAAACAGACACTTAGCGCTGCATTACATAGCGGTTTTCTCTTGTCCCACCTTCTTGACCGCTAACATGCATTTCTCTCCGGGCGTTTTTTCTGTGCTCATCGTTTTAGAGCTCCTTATCCTCCCTAGGCTAAATTAGCCGTGGCAGGAAGCATAAAGGCTTCTTTTCCTACCTCCTTCCTTACTGACTGCTCTATTGGCACAGCACCTATCATTTAGCTTTGGCTAAATATTTCTCACCAATTAGACCCTTCTGGATGCAGTCTAAGGCTACTTTCACACTGCAGGTCTCATTTTATCTTTTCACAGAGGTGTTCACATTACTTTTAAAACGTTGCCTATATCTTACTCTGTGTGATCCGTTTGTGGCTCCACACTAACACACGTGCACAAACATAAAACAACAACGATGTCAAGCCCAGCTCACGTTGGTCCAGGAAACATGGAAGAAGTTTTGGTGTTAATCATCCAACGGACGCCACTGATCATATCAGCATGAATAAAAGAAGAGTTAAAGTCTGCATTCTGGCATTTTACGGAGCTTTGGCTGGCAGGATTTATGTTGTATGATTCCACCTGTATAAAGGAAATAGTGCCCCCATTCTGTGTGGTCAGTTATACAGAGCTGGCTGTAAACAGTGGCCGTCTGTGAAAGCCACAAGATAAGACAAGAGTCTGATTGTACAGCACAGAGAGTCGATAAGCATTATGAGTTTTATTAACTTACATGAACAGAGTGTAATACGCACTTACTGGGCAAGTAACACATTTATTTCTGCACTCTCAGGCTGATGTTAATGTGATGCTAAGCAGAGCGCTAACGCCTTACATGTGCTGTGTGGAAGCTAAACGAGTCGAGCCTTTTGCACCGATTCAACACCTTCATGTTTTCACTCAGAAAAGAAGTTTGTCTGAGCAACCAGTAAAATGACCACACAACGCAGAGTCCAGGCTTTGTTGGGGCCAGACTGCTGCGCTGAACTTCAGCAGAATTACAAACGTCAGCAGCTTGCAAGGTGCTTTCCACCAAATATTCTGGAACAACGGACAGTTTCATGCCAAGAGTTACAGAAATCATGAAGAAGCTACATGAATGATCACAGTTTTATCCATCCATCCATTTTCTAACTCACTTATCCCTACAGGGGTAGCTAAAGGTGCTGGTGCCTATCTGGGCGAGAGGCAGGGTTCACCCTGGAGAGGCTGTCACAGGGCGACACAGAGACAAACAGGACAAACAACCATTCACACTCACATCTAAGGACAATTTAGAGAAGCCAGTTAACCTAACAGTTATGTTTCAGGACTGTGGGAGGAAGCCGGAGTACCCGGAGAGAACCCACGCATGCACAGGGAGAACATGCAGACTCCATGTAGAAAGACCCAGGGTAGGACTCGAACCCAGGACCTTCTTGCTGCAAGGCAACAGCGCTACCCACTGTGCCCATGGTCACAGTTTTAAAATGTGCAAACTCAGCTAGTTTTTAAGACTCTTAAGTGAAGAGCCCATCTTTTCCATTCACACTGACCGTCCAAAGCGCTCCACACCAGAGCCACAGTCACCCAGTCACACGCCGATACGCAGTTCAGTGGGCTACTTGGGATTAAATGCCTTGCCCGGGGGCACACCAACATGTGACCCGTGGAAGTTGGCATTGAACCCACAGTCTACCTATTGCAGGGTGACTACTGCAGCCGCTGATCCTCAGTCTGTTCTCCATCCTTCGTTCAAATGACAAACTCCGCTGCGACGACGGGGACCAGAGAGGGAAGGATGGGAGGAGGCTGTTGCCTGGAGACGGCTGGGAAGGGAGGGGCAGGAAGGAGGAGGAGGAGGAGGGGGTGTGTGGGGGGGCAGGAAGGTGGAGGCAGAAGTCAAGTGAAGTGTTGCCATGACAACGTAGGTTTCATGCTGTCGCTGTGTGTGTGTGTGTGTGTGTGTGTGTGTGTGTGTGTGTGTGTGGTGATATTAGCCTGGAGTGGGAGGGGCTCTGGTTCAGAGGCATATGGAGAGAAATATCACACACACACACACACACACACACACACACACACACACACACACACACACACACACACACACACGCACACACACACACACACACACACACACACTTCTGAGGACATCACACTGATTTACAGTCATTTCACAGAGATTTAATTTAAAAAGCTAAATATTCACATCTCAGCCGTCTTTGGCGTCTCTCTCGTGAAGAAGGTCCTTTACGGTGAAACATAGTGACAAAGATTCCGTCTCAATTCAGAGATTCTTGATTGTTTGTCTGCACAGCGATGGCATGAAACCGAGCAAATCAACACGGAACTGTGAGGATGTGAGAGGAAAAAGGCATGAGGAGTGCAACATTCTGGCTGAGCTCAGAAATAACACAGACAGAGCGCCACCTGCTGGCAGCAGCCCTACACATGTTTCTAGGGATGGCTGTCTGGCTCAGGCTTCCCCTCTCACTTAGAAACATTGTTATATTGTTCAGAGCAGAAGGAAACATATCCAACCCTCTGTTGATGGTTGTGAGGAGCTCTGAACTTTACCGTTACACTGATATTCATTCTAATTTACTCTTCAACTAATGTTGGGTCCTGATTAAACTCTTCTGCTTCCAGCAACTGCAGAATAAAAACAGTTTTAAAGTAGAAATGTGTTACTTTGTCCAATAAGGCGTTCTGCCTCTTGAAGCTTTCACCTTCTGTGGATGTTTGACCTGGTTGGTCCTCAAGCATCTTTCCAGGGATTACCAGGCTTGAAAACAGCAGAATGCAGGCGACAGCACGTTTAATCTGGGCTCAGTCTGCAGAGCAAAGCCAGGAACTGAGCTGGTCCTGATCTCTCAGATCATCTCTCACATTAAAAGCTGAATAAATGCTGAATGCTGCTGCTGAGGAGCTCCATGATACCAGAGGATCCAGCGCTGCGAATACGTCCTTAACCTGATGTTTTATTTTAACTCTTTAAAACTAATCTTTGCATTGGCAATGGTTTTTGCATGGATTTTCATTTAAACTAAATATTCTTTTGTACATCTAAACATAACAGTCACTTATAGTGAATTTGATTAGCATTTTCAAGGCAGAGTCAAATGATGTAATAGAAAAAGTTTTAGTCTACTGCATATAGAAAATCCTGTTTCTAAGACAGTTTCTAAGGAAAAACTTGGTTTCTTTAAAGCGACAATGTGTAACTGATTTGGCATCTAATTAGCAAAAACCAAGTATTGCTTTTATAAATAGATATTCTGGCAAAGTCTAATTAGAATTAGCGGTTTATAAATACACATGTGCCAGGGCAACCACTGGGAGGCGCCCTGTTGAGTCAATATTTCTGATTTCAGTAGCAGAAAGGGGACAAACTTCTGTCGTAGGCGTCTTCTCTATCTGTCTTTTGTATGAAGACGTGTCGGTGGAGGACTATCAACAACCGTAGTTCATTCTACTTGCTGTTTTCTGTAGAAATGGAGGACCATACAGGTCCTTTGCCCGGCAAGAGGGAAGAGAAAGTAACCAAGAAATTAAAGAAGTGACAACGAGGAGAAAACGAGGCTCTATATCTGCGCAGCTATTATTACCAGGTGGAGATAAAACGGATGCAGAGGTTGCAGCTTTCTGCTGGACAGGTAAGTTAATTCAGTATAACAGTGATGCTTATTTTGGCTTTACATTAGAGTCAGGGCAGCGTGGTCCAGCAGCCACTCTGTCCTCCTGGTGGAGACAGCTCGTTTGTTCATCTCTCTAACCTACGTCTACGCGGAGCGGCAGAGGAACATTTCTGCCGGCCGGTTCACGCTTCTTGTAGCGCAGCAGCAGGAGCGGGTCTCTTTACTGGTGTTTATAGTCGCTTATATTAGACCCCAAATAAGCAACTGCATGTTCAGAAACGCGACTTGTAGAATTTACAAGAAACTTTAGAAAAAAAACAAGCGGACTTGGCAACAGTGTCAAAAAAACATTTCACACGATGACAATGTATAGCTATTAGCTATTAGCTATTAGCTATTAGCTAATACACGGAGGACATGTTGAGATTGTCACATTTATGACACTCCCCAGCGTCAGTAGTAGCTATTACGCGTTTGACGGTGAGGTCATTTGTAATAAATTTAAAGCACCACTAGATGGCGCCCCAGTGTGACACTATTACACACTGAGGCTTTAACTCTTCTGCAATTTTACATCAATTAAGATGGAAAAATACATGTAACATGTGAGTTTTCCTCAGTCAGGCAACCAAAGCATTCTAATTTTAACCATATCAATGTTTTAAAGCCAATAATATAAAGAGCCAAGAACAAAACAACTATTTGCCGAAAATAACAGTAGCCTACTACATTATTGGTGTAGTATTAAATATGTTGTTGAAAATATTATTGCAGCCGATAATGTAATAATACATCATTAGGAGAGCAATGGCTGAAAATAGAATATTTTTGCATAGTTTTTGCTACATTGAGAATTATATGTTGTACAAAATCTTTTGAATCATGTTGTTTTTTACACAAATAGATAAATTTGTAATTTTAATTGAGGAATATTTGATTATTTGCTGAATAATCCTGGCAAGTGGATCATGTCACCTACATGTGTGACACAGTTATTGTATTTTTAAAGGATTATTCAACTCTATGAAAATGATGTAATAACTTTTTTATGCTTTGGTCAAAATGTCTTTACATTATGGACTTCATTACATTTTAAATGGCCAACATGATTTTTTTTAATGAGCAGGAATAACTTTATCAGTTAATGTTTGTTAAAAAGTGCAACAAAAAAAGCAGAACATGTTGTTTCTGTAACTTTCTGTAACTTAAACGAATAAAGTTCAAAGTAAAGTGATAAAAAAACGCATTTCTCTGTTAAATGAAGTCAACTCGATCATGGAATAAAAAGCACTGCGTCTCCTCAGCTGTTCACTAACCTGACTTATTGAGTTACTCGCAGGGATCTGGGGCAAGAATTATGAAACTAGACTGCAGTCGTTGACAATATTACAAAAAAAAAAGCAATACGAATAATTCACAAGGTGGGATATCTGGATCTTACACCACACTATTCATAAATCTAAATTATTAAAATTCTTTGACGGAGTGAAACTGCACAAAGCCGAAAATACAAAATTACCAGGAAATGCTCAACAACTGTTTAACACAAAGAGAGGGATTAAATGTTTAAAACATGTAAATTCAGAACTACAAAAAACATTTCTGTGTCAGTTTGTGGTGTTAAACAATGGAACAATGTAATTATTAAGATAAAGCCATGTCCACAGATAAAACAGCTCAAATCATCATATAAACTCACGGTCATTAAAGGCTATAATGTGTAAATAGAGATGATAATAATGATAATAATGACTCTAGTTTGGTGTTTTTTATTACATTTCAAAGAAGTAACTGTTTTTGCCACTATGATTATATAGATGAAATATTGATGGGTATACTATGTATATATATAGAGAGAGGAAGATGCAAGATTATGTAAAAGAATAAATGGTAAAGAAGTAGGAATATGTGCGTTTACACTTCTACCCACTCCCTGGAATATGTAAATATGTACATTCTTAGTTTCCCCATTATGTTCGTTTAATATGTTGTATTTTTGAATATGTACAAGAATAATGTTCTAAGTATTCTTGTACATATTCCAAAAATAATAAATGAAAGATGAATCTAAGCTTTTATAAGCCACGGTAGACCTGATACAGTCTATAACTACTGGAGACACCCAGAAACTGAACTACTGGGTAACCCGTGGCTTTGGAGGATCACCTGGGTTTAATGGGTCCAACAGGGACCGGGGCCCCTGTACTGAAGACATAATACTATAATACTATACATATACTATAATGTAAATAATACTAGGATGATGTGCGCTAACACAGAAACCGTAACTGATTGGTCCCTTGGGTCAGTTTACATTTTTTACCGTTACAGTTTTACTTAAACAATGATTTAAAAATGAATGTGTTCCACTTTTAGCTTCAGCCGTATTCTGACAGGATTACAGTTTTCATCTGCTAAATTAGGGCTCTGCAACCTGCAGTTTGATAAATTAACTGATGAAATAAGGCCCAGTTTGCTTTGTTTCAGTCTTTTGTTCTGTGATTCCAAGAAAAAGTGAAAACTGCCACTAGGCTGTCAACTGAGCCAAAGAAATTCGGCCTGTGTGTTTGAACACTTAAAAATGTAGTTAAAATAATATCTATGGAAGAGGATTAGGGCCATTCAAATAAATTAAAATAAAAGTCTATTCAATTCTGACTTTATTCTGAGAATTCTGAGTTTAAAGACAGAATTCAGACTTTTTTCTCAGAATTTGGAAAAAAAGTCAGTTTTACTTTCATTTTTTTGAATGGTCCTAATCCTCTTCCGTAAATATCAAACATGTAATTAGAAAGGATCTTTTTGGTTGACATCCTGACACAGTTGGTTAAACTAAAGGTCCCTCAGTGACGGGGTCCGTGGATGTTTAGCTGAAAAGCTCCTTCACAACCATTTCTTGTTCAAATAGTTTTTAAACCTCAGTTTACTTTATGTTTCCAGCTGTGATAAAACCACAGCCTGAACTTATTGGCCAGCTGTAGAGCCCAGTGGATCATTGGGCAGATTTTACCCTGATCTTGTGAAAAGGCAGCCCTGTGGAACACAGTAACAGAAAAAGCCGGAGCGTTAGGTTTCCACAGCGTGCATCTGCTACAGCCTCGGATGTCTCCAGAAACACAACGACGGCAGCGGCGTTCCCGTGGAGCGGAGAAGCCGGCTCAGAACGCACAGCTGCTGGTTCCTGCAGCGTCCCCGTGGAGAAACGTCGGCGTTCGTCCTGAGCTCACTGGAGCCTGAAGAGCTGCAGAGGCTGTGACATCCTGGCAGAGGAAGCGTCCCATTTCAGGGCGCTCATTGATCCCACAGGCCATGAATGCAGCAGGACCGCGCACATAAATCCTGCTGCAGTCGGCTTTAGTAACACAAAGATCGAGTGTTTTTTTTTTTTTTCAAGGACGGAGCTGTGGTGGAGGGTAGCGTTTATTTGGTTGGATGGCAGATGTTCAGGATGGAAGGTCACATTGTCCTGAGGTCCGAAGGGTGTGTTTGCATGCAGGCATCCAGACTGTCTTTATGAGGCTAAAAAATGCAAGTCACAGTAGTTCAGCATGAATGTGAGCGCTGTGAGGCCTTACAGGCGCTGAAATGGGAGAAAATGCTGTTTAAAAGGAACATAAATCAGGGAATCAGGGAGGTCCTGGGTGAAGAGCGAAAGAATCTGCCTTTCACAGTAATAAAAAAACACCTGAATTAACTTCAGATCTGAGGCTCAACCTCCAGCTGAACATGTGTGATGGATAAATAAATAAAATAGAACAAAATAGAAATATTGATGAGAAACAGCGCCACCCTCTGCAGGACGGATGCTAAGAAACACTGTAATCTCCATGAATCAATCTATCTATCTATCTATCTATCTATCTATCTATCTATCTATCTATCTATCTATCTATCTATCTATCTATCTTGTTCACTCAAAGTTTAAACTAATCTCCCCTCCTGCAGGACATTTTATGAATTTCCATAAAGTTTTGCATGATTCCTGGTTAGCTACTCTGGAAGTGTGGCATTAAGCAAATAGACACCGATGTGGGAGGAAATGCAAATACCATCACGCTGCCGCTGCAGAAACACAGACTCTCATCTTGGGGTCACCAGATGTTTGCAGAGAACCGACACAGTCACGTATGAAACATGACTGCATGTGTGGAACGGTTCACCTGCTCCGGTCTAAATTTAACTAACCCGCCATCATCAGCTCTTTCTGGTTGTGGAGGCCAAACATGGCTAAATTCCTCCTGGGATGACACAACATAAATCTCAGTTTGCAACCATTCCTACAAAACTCCTCCTAAAAATCACCTCCGGTTCTGTTTGCGTCTCCTTCCTGGTGTCAGTGTGATCCAGAATGATGCTGGAGCTGATCTGCATACCCTACCACACATGTCCATGGTTGCCTGATTCTCCTGGACGATGTCAGGATGCTGCCATGTGCTAGAATAGTCCAGCCGCGTGTTAATAAGCCACCAGGAAGCGCATACAGAGGGTTTGTGCCAGGGCTTTGAACCGGTTCAAGGAATGAAAACGAAAACCGGGAACTTTTTGTATTTTACAGGGAACAGAAACGAAACCGGAAACGTTATTATTTTTTATGTTCTGGAACTGGAACACTTATTTAAAAATAATGGTAACCGGTTAATACCGGTTTTATTTCGTTCACACATTCGCTGACTGAATGGAGAGAGAGCGGTGTCTCCACTAGAGCTACACATCTTAAATAAGAGGTAAATTACAATCCATCTTTAAGTAAAACGCTCATTCAAAACACAATATCAATAGCTATATTTGTCAAACGAAAGGAACGAAATTAACCGTTAAATTATTTTTTTGTTCTAACTGGTTCGGGAACGTCAATTTATTGGTGGAACTCATAACCGGAAACGTTATAATTCCGTTTCTGTTCGGAACGAACCGATTGGGGGAAAAAATCGGTTGAAAGCCCTGGTTTGTGCCTCTCAGAGAACTTTGTCCTTCTACGGGATGGAATGAGGAGCCCCTGAAGACCTCACCAAGAACCCGCAAAGAACATCCCCGTTTTTGTATCCTTCAAATGTCAGGGTACTCTAATACATAATTTAGGTTGAGTGACATTTAAACAAATTTTATTTTAAATTTTTCCCTCTGTGTTTCTCCTTTATACTGTGTTGTTAATGGGGCCATAACAACAAATTTCCTTTTTCTGAGGATTAGGGGTATAATATGGTCTGTCGTCCACTGATGAGGACCTGATGGAGGGAGGTCAGCTTTATTATATTTTAGCTTTTAGTTTCAGTCCCTCTGTGTTGAATTACGACTCCAGGTTAAAGCCTTTGGTCGGCTTGACCTCGCCTGTCCGACATCCTGCAACACAAACCCTTCCACTATCCATAAAACCATAATACTGGGATTTGCACCAATAGTTGAGTTTTTTTTGGACCTATTAGTGATAAAAAATACAAATCTAGAGAAAACGGTTTACTGTTACTGTTGTCATTTCTTGCATAGGAGATATGTGTCTAACTGTTTAGGTTCTCTTATAGCTGAAGAGAACAGAATAAAATAGAACAGAATTTTGTCTACAAGATATAAAACCAAAAAGGTCAGAAATGTTCTCATTGGTGCAAAACTTTAATAAATAGTAAAAACAAAGTAAGTGGTATTTAACTTCATATTATAAGTAATTTTCTGAAATCAGAAAACAAATATTAAACAGCATCATGAGCTCAACGATAGATTTGAGGATCTCATCTAAAAGTTCATTAGAAACCACCAATTAATCATGTACACAATATTTTTATTCAGGCATAATCTATATTTTTATACTCTTCCCTTTCGGAGGCAGAATGTGTATTCTTTTAATGTTGTCATAATTAATCACTCGGGGATTATCCACACAATTAATTTCAATATCAGACGATTATTCTTTTTCAAATTTAACACAAAAAATATTGAGATGCATTCATGTATTTTTTTATCTATTTAACATGATATCTATTTTCACTATCAAATAGGGTTTTGTAAATTGATTTAATTCTGTTTTTACCTTAAGGATTTGATCAGAACGTATCTAGATATTTTAAATAGTGGTAATCTATATTAAGAGATAATGTTTTAATATGAAACCAGTTTTTAAGATCAATTCCATCTCTGCTGTGTTCTAAAGCTGTTTTTTAATCCCCTTTAAACTTATTTATCAGATGGAAACATTTAAAGTTTTAATATATTATTTTAACACCACATATTATTAACCTGAGCTGCTATATTTTTTTCTCATTTAAACATCCTTTTTATTTAAAGTCTTTTCTCTTTTTGCACACAGTTCACATTTCTTAAGAATAAAATTATTAATTTCCACAATGACATCACCAACAGCAGTTTACTGTTCATCTGTAGCCATCGGTTTATTTTTATTCTTTAAAAGACACGATGACAAACCAGATTATTAACAATTTGTTTTGAATTCCTGCAAACTTTTGTTCTTCCTCCACCATCTCTTCCATCTTTTTTCTTTCTACACCTTCCTGGTGTTTTTGTTTTCCAACCATTTTGTTCATTTCCAGTTCCTAGAGTCCCCCCTTGCAGGCATTCCTACCCAAGCAGATATCTTTAAACATTTCTCCTTTTACATCCCTTCCTCCCTCCATCATCCTCTGTAATTCCTCCGTATAAAAACCCGGAGGATCTGAGGGGATAGCAGACCCGCCTCGCCCTCTTCTGCTGCTCTCTTATCTTCTCGTTCCCTCCCTTCTTCTCCTCATCATTTCCATCCCAAACAAACTCGTCCTGAGCCACAAACTCAACGTGCCTCTGTCCAGGTTCAGACTTCAGAGGTAAACAACGCTGGTTCCTGGTTCAGTGTCATCCGCATCGTCACGTGGGATTTATTTTAGCAGACTTTCTAATTATTATTCAACACCACATTTGTTTCTGAGTCCTGTTAAAGTCATCTTCCCCTTCAAATGCCCAACAGAAGGGCAGACATTCCTTAAACTTGCAGTGTTTTCAGGTATTATTGTGGATTATTTTGTAGCATCAGTTCATCTCTCTATTTCGTCCGTTGTCCTTTGCTTACTCTCTGACATTAGATCCGTCTCTTTGCCGATCATTTCCCAGACAGCAGACAGTTGTGCAGAGTCAGGCTTTAAATCGGAGGTCTGCTGGTGTGTGTGTGTGTGTGTGTGTGTGTGTGTGTGTGTGTGAGGGGGGGGGGAGAGCCAACATTGCAGCGTCAGGACTACAGAGCTCAGCATTCTTCACTCAGACTGTTACAGCACAGCCTGGTGTTGAGGCCCGAGTCGTTAACATTCGTGTCACTGTTACCGGCTACAGGAAATAAAAACTGACCTTGACATAATGACTCAGTTCAAAGTCGCTGCCTGACCAACTCAGACTGTTACACAGTTAAAAGCAGAACACTGAGACTGATGCACAGGGTTATATGGAGCCTTCCACATGTTGGGAACCTTTATGAGGCTAAAAACCTGAGCAGTGCAACCTTTGATTGCACTGAATACATATGAGTGTGTGTTGGGGGGGGGGGGGATCCCATATTACATGGACTCGTGTTTAACACACATATTAACACTCTGGCTGTTATAACTTGGTATATAGACTGAATACAGTCATACTGACCAGTCAAAGCACTTTAGAGCAGTGTGGTGCAAAATAAAACATGTAATGGCTGTCTGATAATTACACACAGTGCCCCCCCCCCCCAAACACACACACACACAACACAAACGTGTAAATAAACATTTCCTAAATAAATCAAAATGTATTCACACAAAAAATCCATTTATTTAGAAGAAGTCTTCTTCTACGCTTCATATTAAAACAAAATATAGAGGAAGTTATCCTCTTCTACGCATTAGGCTGGATATGCTCACCTAGCTTGTGGCCTCTTCTTCAGTCATTCTCACAAATATGCTCAATTGGCTGAAATCAGGGAAACTTGTCGGGTGAGACATCTACGTATCCAGGAGGAAAATTGAATTAACCTGAGTGAGGGGGTCTCTGTATCTCTATCGATGGCGCAGCTCCTACAAACAGCGCCGCCTGGTGCTGTGACTGAACCGTCTGAGGATGCGTGTGCCATGAACACACCTCTGCTGCTGCTGCTGCTGCTGCTGGGAAATCTGGTGGTAGACGTGGTTCATCTATTATGCTCACACACAGAGCTGTAATACTTTTCATTGTGACTCAGATAGGTGCAGTTCATTTTAAAGATACCGTTTTAGCGTGTATTCAGACAGGAACAGGGAAACCGGCAACCAGCGGTGGGGGTGCACCAAACTGGTTGGGACACAGTTAGTGTAGCTAACTGTTGCACTAGAATTAGTCTTTCACCAACAGTGATAGATGGACAGATTCTATTTTCTCTTCTGTGAAATTTTAAGTTAAATCTTTCAGATTTTTTTGGATTCTGCAATAAAAGATGATATCTCTGAAACCAAACATTTCTTAACCACCTCATATTTGGACCAAACCCAAAAGCTAAGAGCCACACCATATGAAATGGTTTTAGGGCTTTTCCCATCATGACCGGAGTTGATTATCATTTTAGAGGATGCAACAGGTATGTGAGATCAGACTAAAGAGTTTCGTTGTTAAAGGAGATCGCTACAAGTCCTCCTGGCCAGCTGGTGTCCCCGTGCTCGCCCGCCCTCCTTCCAACCCTCAATAGGACTGTTTTCCAGCCGGTTGCCACATCCTTCGGTTAGCATTAGCAAACATTTAACTTACCTGTCCAGAATCCACCTCCGCTTCGCCTCTTAAGCCCCTTTACTTCCTAAAGTTCACACCAACGTTCAACAGCTTGACCGATGTTCACCTGATGTTGCTTCTCCTTTGGTCCGCTTTGAATCTTAGAAATGTAACGCCGAGAAGAAGCCGTTTCTCAGCGCTATCATGGAGCGACTATGATCTCCTGAGCTCCGTCTGACAAGACTTCAACCTGCTATTCCTATAGGTGCAGAATCCTTTCGTGTCAGCTTTGGAATAATAACAAGAAGTAAATATTTATATATTTTAGACCTGTCAAAATTGGTACAACAATCATCTATATACTATTTTTTTCAGTAAAAGTTATACTATTATTCTGCACTGCTCTAGACATTCTGTGGATGTATTATTTTTGAAAAACTAATCAGTCTGATGAAAACGTTATAGCTATAACCTATAACCTTTAATGGCTCACACAATTAGTCCAGTTCAGCTCTACTCACGAAAAGGTCATCCAGTTAATCCTATAGTTGAAAGATACAGGCTGGATTAGTCAGTTCATGAGAGAGTGATTCAGGCCGAATCCTCTGGTTCATCTAGCTACTTTGTTGAGTCGCTGCTGTAATCGAGGCATTAGTGAGAGAACAGTCATTTCAACTTGTCACCAGTAGGAGGAACTTGCACTATTAACTCCTCTAACCACAGACATCATAAACGTAGACGCGTCATAGGGCGCAGGTTCGCACGTCAACGGCACCTCCATATTATATGTGGCAGAAAAAAGTTGTTGTTGTGAACGTGAATCAGAGAAGATGCCTCATTCCTGTGCTGCATGGAAATGTATTCTGGCTGATTTCACTACTTGTATCTGCCTTCTATAAACTAAGGCTGCACCATGTTGCAAAACTGGACGCACTAAAGCTGCAGAGTGGTAACACTAGAAAAAAGCTGTGCAAGACCATTCTTTTTCAAGGTTTTTAGCTTGCATACAGTATAGACTATTGTATTTAGACATAGATGTGCATATATAGATTTTCAAGTATTATAAATAAGACAAACAAATAGCTGTGTGATTATATATATATATATATATATATATATATATATATATATATATATATATATATATATATATATATATTTGTGTGTGTATGTGTTATGAATATAAGGATCAATTTGTTAAATCTAAACATTGTGGTCTTCATTATTTAATAAAACCATGTCATGTGAAACTTTAGGAACAGACTTTTTGGGGGAGTATTAAAGAGGTAAAAGCACTAATATGAGAAAAAAAGACCTAGGACAACAAAGTAAAAAAAAAAAAAAACATATAAGTGGTAATGTTATGAGAATAACGTCATATTATGAGAATTAAGGGGGAACATTTCCAGAATAATCACAGTTTGCAGAATTATTTCACACCTGGAGTAATAGGGCCAGGTTAGATTATTTTAATTATTTATATTCTTTACGAGAATAAATTCAAGAGAATGAAGCTAAAGGGATACGAAAATAAACTTGTAATATTACAAAAATAAAAATACTATGTATACAAAGTATATTCTGAGATTAAAGTCCCTCTGATACTGTTTAAGTGAGTAACTGCAGATTTGCCACATTTAAGATGGCGGACGCTCTGACGCATCGCAGCAGAGGCAGAACCCGCCCAACGACGCGTCTACTCTTATATTATGTCTATGCTTTTAACCACTGCTGGAATCTAACTAGCCCCGCCCCCACACCTCCAGGACAGCAGAGATCTGATCTGCTAGGATATGAACAGCTTAAACGCTAATGACAAACAGAGACTTAGAAAACATCTTCGTTGTAAATGAGGATTTCTTAACCACCCATTTGGACCAGACCCAACAGCTAAGAGCCACCACAGATGACCCAATCACAAAAAAGAGACTTCAAGCCGTTCAGTCTGTCCAGTTATCAGCACTAACATCAGCACTATTCACACCCCGCGTACATCTCTGACGGATTTCCACCGAAGCATCAGAGGAGTTTTCATTTGAATCTGGACCCAAATCAATAGTTATTCCGTGTTTCTGCGTAGGACTTATAAGGCAAATTACAGGCATTCTCAGCAGTGATCATATGTGATGATGCGGATGACAATGAAGCACGAACCAGCGTCATTTATCTCTGAAGTCTGAACCTGGACAGACGCACGTTGAGTTTGGAACTCAGGACGAGATGAGTCAATCACAAAAAAGTGACTTTTAGCTGTTCCAGATTCAGGGAAACTCAAGTAATAAACAGAAATAAGACCTGATGAGCCACAGATTCACCACACTTAAGGCAACATGTCAAACATTCACATGTCAGTCTGTCCAGTTATCAGTACCTGAACTCCCTCAATAGATGAGATCCATCCATATCTGTGATCGATCTTCAGAAACAAAACTCCAGGCAACTAGAATGTTTTTTTTCTCTCTACATCACCACAACCATGTGATGAAGACCAGCTCAAACCTTCTGGAGGAAAAGTGACAGAAACCCAGACAGTGAATGGACCTTTTCGTTGCTTCTGCTTTGGTGCTGCTGTCCTGCTAGCAGCCAAAGCTAGCAGCCAAAGCTAGCAACCTTCCCAGCTGCTTGGTCGCTAAATAATTGAGCGTTAGTGCATCGAAGTGGCTTAACACTTCACTTCACCAGGGCCCTGATGGGACTGGCTTTTTATTTTGGGCTGCAGGTTGTTCTTCACTGAGATCCTTCATCAAACCTTAACTAATGAATCTCTACAGGAAGACGCGCACAAACACCTGCGAAACACAGGAGACGGAGAAAAGCACGAAAAAGCCCAAACGTCCTGCTGTTCAAATGAAGACCAGTCAGCAGATGTTGGATAGTCTGGGTTAACAAACATGTTAGCCAAAACCTGAGCGGTGTTTACGTTGTTTCTGAACAATTAGGTCAACTTATGAATTTTTCATCACTTCTGCTGGTGCAGGCTAATGCTAAATGAATGAAAACAGTGAAAACAGTGAAACAGGACAACTATTGTCTTAGAAATTAAATGTCCGCACTTGCAAGGCAAATTACAGGCATTCTCAGCAGTGATCCAGAACACAACAATGCAAATCAGCGCAGAGCTCGTTGAGCGTGGCCTACATGAGAGAAGATCTGTCAATAACGTGAAAACAACCAGACAGAAAAACCTCTGCTTTGAACGAAATCCCAGATTCTAGCTGGAAGTATTTCAACTGGAATAAAGAAAAGCTTAATTCACCAACTCATAGGAAGGAGAAGAACATTTTCAACCAAGATTTGCAAAAAAAAAGAAACTTCAATGAAATTAAACCCCACACATTGACATTCAACTATCTTTGGGAGTGTTGGAGTGGTGGAGGCCGGTAATTACCCAGAAGGTATCCCCCAATATGGATGTAATCTGGAAAAGCTGCAGGTGGGTGTGGAAATGATACAGTATTTAAGGAGCTGGCACATATAACTGATGTCACCATCACTGGTGTTACAGACAGGAAGCAGAGAGTGTAGATATGCCGTTATAAGATACGGTCTGGAGATTTCACTGGTTTCCACGTCTTTGCATCGATCTGTAATCTTTCTCTAAACCACAGGTTGGGTCAAAAGATGCCTGATGCTTGACCAGACTGAACCCCGCTTGTTTCTGGCTGGTTTTACTGGTCTGCTACCAGCAGCAGCTTCAGCTCAACCCAACTCAAGCCTCCTCCTCGGCAGAAGAAGAAAGAAGTAGAGCGTGTTTGATTTAAAACGAGTTGCAAATTTATTCAGCCGCCGCTGCTTCACACGGAGCTGCTTGATAAGGAGGAAGAGGAGGGTGAGCACTCCTCACTTCTGAGAAGCCTGTTGGCAAACAAGCTATCACATCTGCACGCTAATCCCAGCCTAACACGCCACATATTCTCATCTAAACCTGAGAACGGGCTTCAGCTGGAAAACATTACAGCACGCTTCCAGATTTCACTCAAACCAATCAAGTCAAGACGTTTGACTGAAATCAGCACGACGTTCTGCTCCCTCCACAACAAATCCAATCCAAACACCATATCCAGCAGATTTTAACGCTAATTTAAGGTGGACTAATCACATTCTAGACACAGTTTACCAGGAAGCAATGCAATGTCCTGTTTTTCTAAAAATGGGTTTAGCCTTCCCTGCCTGATAGGATCCAGCAAACCAGCCAGTTCTCCATCATTCTGCCCGTTTTCACCGGCTTGTCTCGGGTCGAGGCACAGAGGAAAACCCGGATACGCTTCTACCAACCAAAGCCATCAGCTCTTCCTGGGACACCCCACTGTGAGCCCGGGTCAGCAGGGAAACGTAGTTCCCACCGTGATTACTGCGCCTGCAGGGGGTCTCCTCCGTGTGGGACATACAAGGACATAAAATCCAAATGGAGGATAATAATCAGGTACCAGAACCACCAGAAACAGGATTCCTGCAGCTTTCCATCCATCCTTCCTCAGGGCTGAGACACGTCCTGTATCTCTTCTTTCTTCATATCTGTATGAAGGTATATGAATGTTAATTCATCCGTTTATTTTCTGGACTCTGGGAAAAGACCTGCTCATGCATGGGGATGAACCCCCGAGCAGTTTGCAGGTTCTGCATGTAGAAAACCTGCAAACTGCACGTTTGTTTTCCCAGCGAGGAACAAAGAAGCCTCTGGGTGTGAAGCAACAATGCTGGCAACAAATCCACCATCTTAACTGATGCCAAGTAGTAGAAATGACTTCCTCTCTTCATAAAAGGAAGGAGTTCCTAGAAGTTTTAGATCTCATATTTTATACTTTCTATGCTTTTTATAACATTCAAAATATCTGAGACCCATTACCAAAGTTGGGGTTTGTTATCTGTATATCAGTGCTGAGTTTGGCCTCTGAATTATAACAATTTCACCATATTTCACTTGGATCAGACCTCGACTTGACAGGATGGTCAAAATTTAAAAATTTAATTAAATCTAAAAATTCCAAGATACTGGAATGCGAATTGTTTGACGTCTGATTTAGACCACATATAAAAACCACGAGTCCAGTTTAAAACCATGGTCAGAAAGAAGAAAAGTCAAAAGGAAATGGCCTTTTTTGATTTTTATGAGTGTGTGTTTATTTCTAGGCTCGGTCTAGTATTTAAAAAAAACAAAACAATGTACATGTAAAAAAAAGACCAAAAGTTAAAAGATGCATCTTAAATATAAAATAATAATAATGATGATAAATACTAATATATTTTCAATATCAAAATCAATGAAACCCACTTTTGAGGCGGGGTTCAGGGACTCGACCCTAGGACAGCACCGTCCAGGACAGGGGCGTCCAACCATGAGTCAGGTGTGCTACCCACTGAGCCACGCCCACAAAACCAGAACCAGGTGCATAACCCTTTTTCCAGTTAAAATAATCCCGATCATTTCCTGATTCTGGACACATCATCTCAGTTCTAACATTCTTTCATAAGTCATAGTTTCATCCACATATCTAGAAATAGGATACTAATTTCACAACTGCATGCCAATATGAACAAGCATCTGTAATCTTACCCATAATTCTCTAATGCATATCAGTATACAGTGCTAATGATAATGATAATAACAACAGCGACAGCTTGTCCTCGAGGAACACCACACATGCTAGGATATCGGAGCGAGTCAATCAAACATTCAACATGTTTGATTGACCCGGTCCGATCCGATGTCTGAGCGGGTCAGACGTCTTTCAGAGCAGACGAGAAAACTTTTAACGCACACGGCAGGAATCTCTCATAAGGCGATCTAAAGAGTCACACTGATAACTGGAGCGGAGGGGAGGTCTGGGCTACAGTCGGCATAAATAACTCACTAGGTGAACCCCCCCCCCCCCCCCCCCCCCAAGTGGTAAGGTCTGATGTGATTGGTCAAGGTGCAGGAAGTGGGCGGCAGAAGGTGAAAGAAACAGACTTAAAGCACTCATGACAATCTGGAAGGCCAGATAGAAATTCATCACAGCTGGACCCTAATAACCAGTGAATGGACAGACAGAAAGGAACAATTGGACCAGTTCAGTTCTTTGCCTTCATCCAGTTTAACATGACTTTCTTCAGCCCGTTTACTCCACTCTGCATGTTTTAGATGTTTCCCTGCATCAACACATCGGACGCTGATTGATGGCTCACTGAAAGGCGTTCTGCTGAACTGGAGGATCTCCCTGGGAGGCAATTTAGTCACTTAAAGCAGCAGCGTTGAAGCTGATCTAAACGAGAAATATATAAAATGTCTATCAGAACCTGTTTACGTCCAACCTGAATAATTTACTGAGAGGCCTCTTTCAGATGAGTGCAGGGCTTTTGAGGAAAGGTTGTGCTTAAAGACAAAGAAGGCCAGGAAAAGCATTAGCGCTGCTAAAATCAGGCGACTGCTAACAGACATGAGGTTTTTTATAACCAAAGCTCTGCAAAGTGGTGCAGTTAGCTGCATTTCTAAACTTCTGAATTTTACAGGGAACACCATTGGACCCAGAATTGGAGAGAACATTATTTCACCAAAAGCCAGGTGGCCCACATAAGATTTATGACAGAAAGGGTGATAAAATGATCAATAGTTGTCCTAGAAGCAGGAGCTCTGGCAGAGAGCCCCATAAAGACCTGGAAATAGCCCGTCCAGGTTTTCCTCATCAGAATAATGAGTGATGAACTCAAACCCACGCTGCACACCACTCCACTGCTGAAGAGAAAGCAGGATGAAGCTGGTTTAACGTTTACTTCAGGACATCTGGACAAATCTCTGAAATCCTGAGTGAACACTGATGAGGCCGAAGTCGAACTCTTTGGTTGTCTTTGCTCACACCGTGTTTGGAGGGAGAATGGTTCGGCACGCCACCCTAAACACGGCATGACGAGAGGAAAGTTTGAGGGTGGGACGATTATAATGTGGCCGGTATTAGCGCACACGGTTCCGGCAGACTTAACGTGATTAAAGGATGAACAGAGATGTTCTTCAGAAACAAAAACAATCAGAAACATTTCCACGAAAACTGCTGACTGGTTTCAGAAAGTCAAGCTGCTGGAACGGACCAGTCGGTCGCTCATTCATTCATTTATAAAGCGTTTTACAAAGTGCTGTAAAGGTGAATACCTAATAAAATATAAAATAAAATAAAGGTTTAACAGTATAAACAATACAATCAGCAATAGAAGCAACGAGGACTGGTCTCATGGCCGTGCTCTTCGGGTTTAAAAGCCAGAGTAAAAGACGAGCTTTTAAAAGAGTTAAAATCATTTAAGGGAACTGTTCTGGTTCTGTCTGTTAATCATGTACATTAAAAAGTTCAGCTCCATCCAGGCTCTCCTACCTGCCAAACACTCTCTGCTGACTGGACTTCTGCCTTTAATGGCATATAAACATGGATGTCACCTGCGGTTTTAATCCAGTTCAATTAACTTTATTTAAATCTAACAATTCACACACAAAAAAAATTGTTTTGGTACACTTTACAAACAATTAAAAAAGAAAAATTATACGCATCTATACATTCCGCAAAGTCCAATTAAGTTCTGATAATGGACGCCTTGAAGGGCATTATCCCGCTTATACCATGGTCACTTACGAAAGAAATAAATATTAAATCAATTCTTAATACTTTAATGTTTTTTTTTTCACCGTTAAAATCATAAATTTTTCACAAGAAGCGGCTGAGAGAACTATTTATTAACCCTCGTTGTGACGCTTAGCGGAGGTAACCAACCATTAGCAGCTAACAAATTAGCTAGCGCAATCATTTAGATCAGGCTATTTGACCAGAACTTGTTTATATGTGTCCTATAACACTTTTTAACGGACACCCTGCAGCCAATCAGAATGGAGCATTCACCCAGACCACGGTATAAATGCAATTTATTTATGTACAGAGATATTTTGCTTTGATCTCTATGTATGCGTGGATAGCTTGCCTTGTTACCGCCACTTGGTGCATATTTCACATTTATAAAAAACAGAAAAATGTATTTATTATTTTTGAACTCACACAGTTCTGTTCTTGTTTTAGTCACACTTGAATGTGTCTGATGGTCAAACTAATTTTAATATCAGACAAAAAAATCTGAGCCCCTTCACATGCTGTCTAACGCTGACGCAGCATTTAAAATACAGAGTGGTGGTGGAAGTGTGATGGTCTGGGCTGCTTCAGTCCTTCAGGACACCTTGCCAAAGTCAAAGAAACCACAGATCCTGCTCTCTACTAGGATACCCTGAAGGAGAACGTCAGGCTATCAGTTCTGACCTGATGCTGGAATAAACCAGAGTTATGCAGCGAGGCAATCAGCCAAACTCAGAGCGCAGCAGAACTGCTCCACAGGACCTAAAGGATGCTTAGGAGCAGCCGGTCAACGCCGGACTTCATTCCACATGACCTAAAACTGACCCTGAAAACCTTCACATGTATAAAATTACTGCGTAAACCAAGAGCGGGCCAGAAATGCTCCTCAGTAATATAAAACACGCATTCTCAGATATCGCTGCCAAGGGTGGAACAACCAGCTTTCAGGTTTAGGGTGCCATTACTTTTTTCCACACAGGGCCAGTTTGGTTTGAATGGATTTTTTCCCCCATAGTAACTGAAAACACAGATTTAAAACAGCTTTTTGAAAATAAGCAGCTTATTTTTTCGTGATATTACAATATGTGTGACAGTCTCTGACAGCTAAGAGAGAGAAAAGGCAGAAATCTGTGAGGCGATGCGAACGTCTTGGCTGCGCTGCATGTCTGGGTCAACAGAGGAGTTCATTGTGCCGGTCAATGACACCTCCTCTCTGGCTGGGAGTCGACCTCTAGCACGCGTTCTGATCCGGATGCAGCCCGAGCGTGTTCACTTTGCACAAAGCCGGCAGCATCACAAAGCGGTCAGAGCAGACGCAGCAGGTCAAAGCCCCTAACCTTACAGCCAGCCTGCCTCCTGGGACGCTCTGAGCGTCTGCAGCGGCCAGAACCGGACCGCCGGCTGCAGCAGGGCTTTATTCCACAGAGCAGAGATGCAGGCAGCACAGCTGGTCCAGTTAAAGCACTCACTCCCACACCCACACACTCCTCTCATTCATTCTGACGGACATGATGGAGCGTCACACACCGGCGTGCCGGCGTGGCATGCATGATGAAGTTGTGGAGCTTCTTACCGTTCTGAGGACAATGGAGACACCTTCTATTCCTTCCCAGCAGCCAGAATAAAACACTCTCACACACACCTCACTGTCTCCTCCTTCCTCTGCTTTCTCTGAGCCTCCTTTCCTCTCTTCCTCTCTCTCTGTAACCTCCAGCTTTGCTTTGTCTGTCTCTCTCACCCAGCCACTCCCCCGGCTCCTCCTCCTCCTCCTGCATCCCCCCCTCCCCCCTCTCCATCTTCCTCTCTGCCTTTCTCTCAGTCTAACCCCTGTCCTCCTTCCCTTCCTCTCTGGGTGGATCCTCCATGGAGATGCATGACAGCCTCTCCTCCACGTGTCTCCAGTGCGCACACTCGGCCCGTCACTCTCACTGGTGCGCACTCAGCCGTTCACCCCAGCAGCAGCAGCAGCAGCAGCAGCAGCAGCAGCAGCAGCAGCAGCAGCAGCAGCAGCAGCAGCAGCAGCAGCAGCAGCAGCAGCAGCGGCGGCCTACCTCCTGCCTGCACACACACCTCACGGCGCTCTGCTGCACACTCTCCTTGTTGCTGTTAACTCACATCTATGCGAGCACACCTTCCCCAGGCTGCAGCCGCGTCTTTGCGGGCGTCACACCTCTGGAAGCAGAGTAAGGCGATTTTTCGCTTTGCTGCGTGCATGCTGGGGATGGATGTGTGCGGCGGGGGAGTTAGCTTGGTGAACATCCACGGTGACAGGTGTGGTTGGGCTTTTTGCCGGTAAGCCGCTGCGATCAGACGGCATGTGATAAACGCTGCGGCCTGTTCAGGTTCTGCAGGACATTCAGACCGAACCTCTTCTTCTCTGCTTCTTTGCCCCCATGTTTCTCCTCTCACACGTCCTTCCCTCTTCTGCTCCACCCGTTTGTCCTCTACTTCCTCTTCCGTGTCACCCACAGCGATCCAGGGCTCCAGCTCTTTTTCCCTCTACTCTTTTCACTTCCATCCACGTCTTTCTATTTTGTTAATTCAGACTGTGAAGTTTACTGGAACCGTTCTACATCAGGTCATGTAACTCCCACTGATTTGAACATTTTAATTGGATTTTATTGGATCTAGGTCTGGACTTTGACTGGGCCTTTGAATCTGCTTCGATCTGAACCCGTCTCTTGTAGCTCGTGCTCTAAGTTTAGGGTCTTTGTCTTGCAGGAAGGTGAACCTCTGACCAAGGCTCCGGTTAAAACTCTGGATTTATCTCCATCCACCTTCACATGGACTTCAGGCAGGATTCCTTCCCCACAGCAGGATCATCCATCATGTTCCCCAGAGGGCGTGGTGTGTTCAGGGTGATGTGCAGTTTTAGATCTTCCTGCACAGCTTTTTGCATTCAGACCAAAGGTTTACCTCTCAGCTCCCTATGTTAGCTGTGTCTCCTGCAGGGCTTTCAGCAAACAGGACCTCTTAGGACTTTCTTCCTGCTACTCATCCATAAAGACCAGATTTCATGGAGTGCATGACCAACACTTGTCCTCCCAACAGGTTCTGCTCCCTTCCCTCTGATACCTCTGCAGAGGAGCTAAATGCAACTAACCACCACAGATTTGTGAAAAACGATCTCTTCCACCTTCCAACACACAGTTATGCACCACTTGTGTTGCTCTGTCACATAATTCTCAGAATCACTGTTAGCGTGACAGAACAGGTTTAAATACCTCTGCAAGACCCTGCAGGAGTGGAAACTAAGCTTTTGTCTTTTTAAGGCCTTTGCACCCCTAATCAATCTTTTCCATTTATTAATATGTTTTATTAAACCTATTTAACCGGATAAAAGACCGATTCAGATCAAGGCCTCTTTCACAAGGGTGACCAGGGCTAAGAAAGACAGCAGCTCATGTCATAGTGGACAAGGCGGACAAAAGTGTGCAACTGTTTGAATGTAAAACATGTTGTGTTCTCAGTAGAACAGGTTGGTGCATTCATAATTGAGACATGCTACATAATAATCTTCTGACCCAAAACATTTGTGATAGCAGAATATAAGCTATCCTCGAGCGCGGTGCCAGGAAACTAAAGGTAAGGGTCCAGGATCCAAATTAAAATGTTTATCATCTTGAATATCTACTGTTAATGGCAAAGAGCAGATCTTTTCATCTTTTCCAATCAGTTGCATCAAGATTCTTGTTCTTTCATAGCAAGGATCCATCAGAGACGCTAACCCACAAACACATTAAGTGGAAACAGGGGAAGTTAGAGACGCACATATCCAGCTGGAAAACCATGTAAACTCCAAACAGTTCTATCTGTAAGGCTTTTTGTCAATGTTGCTTTGTTTTCAGCAGCAGTCCTGCTTGTTCAGATTATGATGAGATTGTTTATGAAATGGTAACAAAGAACCCAGAAGGATTAAACTACAAAACTATCTTGGAAATAAAAGCCTGATATTTAATGCTTCCAAAAACTAGAGTGTGAGACCTTCTTTCTTTTCTTCTTTCTTTGAACCACAACATGTACAGTTTCCATTAGACATGATCTAAAGACGATTTCTGTTATCAGCTAAATAAAGAATGTCGTCTTTTATAAATACAAAATTATCCATGAATTTTACTTAAAGGTTGACCAAATGCAATTTGATTATTTCATAAAAACTGTAACTTGATTGCCAAGAAGACAAGAATGAGGCCTGGAAGAAGGAGATGGATTAAACCAGGTGGAAAACATCCGTGTCGCTCACAGATTAAAGGTGAAGCTCTTTGGGGTAAAAGGTGATCCAGAAGGTGATCCAGAAGGTGATCCAGAAGGTGTGCCTACCTGCTTAGAGGCAACCAGGTCCCAGACGGCCGCAGACAGAACAAAGGGCAAAGCTCGCAGACGTCGCGTACGGCGAACATCCCGGCTATTTTCCTACGAGTCTTTTTTCTCGCTGCAGTCCGAGGAGTCTCTGCGTTACAGCACCAGACGCCTGAAGGCTTTTCACCAGATTTTAACGGCATGTCTGTTCCTCTTCATTTAGACCGTCTGAGGACTTTCATTACTTCCTCTCAGCCTCTGATAAACAAACTCAGCCATCCTGAAGGACATTATTTCAGAGAAAACAGTCTTCCTCTTCTAAAAGGTGGAACCTGTCAGATTAAAAACATCTAGACGTGGAGGAAGCATGACTACACGTTTCTCCAGTGCAGACGGCAGCAGTTTATGTCCGGCTTATTTTAAAACATTCTTCTCCAGTGTTGGCAGACAGATCACGCCGGACGATGCCGTTCTTTAGGAAGCGACGAACGCCGTCTGCTCTCTAAATTAACTGGTTTCCATGGTTTCCTTCAAGGTGATGATCGGGGAGCACAATGTTTCATCTTCCTGCTGCGTGTCCTTGGAAGAGCAATAAAAAAAAATCAGCACTGATCCTCCAGAACGTGGAGGCTCGATCAGCTGGGTGCTTTTCCAGCACTTTCTTTAAGGCGCTGTGAGAGGTGCCTGCATTTCTCCGTCAGAGGCCTGCCAGACTCCTGATGTAAACTACGCTATCTGCTGAAAACAGCTTCAGTGGGTTCGTCTGTCACACTAACCAAGGTGGGAGGAAAACAAGCAGGAATGTTCAGGTAACTCACAAAGCAAACCTGCTTATTTTAGAGCCCTAAAGACGATTAGGTGCCTCAGAACGATCGTTTACAGCGCGACAGAAAGCAAAGCAGGCAGAACATTCGGGTTTTAGACAGATGCTTTTTAAAAGTGCTTGGAGAATATCTTTGTTAGAGACAAACTCACTGAGAAAAATATTTGGCAGACAACTAAAGGATGAATATGGAAATGCACCTATACAGCCTTAGTGACGTTAGGTTTAGTATAAAAGACTTAAAATACTTCTCTTTACCTTAAAATATTGATCATTTACTTGTAATGGTTTACTGTTTACATAATGCTTCATATATTCATTGTCAGAATATGGATAGTATTTTCAGCCCAGGAGAAAATGCTTTGGAGTATTTAGAGAGAAGGACAAATTGCCTCCCTGCTTGAACAGATTAACTGTAATTACAGTGACACCAAATGAGATGAACCACCTTCAGAAAATATCTTCAGGTAATGACATAATTAAGTCTTCATGCCGAGATAATGATCCTGAAAATGGTTCCTTCTGCAGCTGTGTGATGATTTCAAAACCTACTTTTAAGATGAAATATGAAGTTCCTTATTTATTACTAATATGGAGCTGCAGTGAACTTTAGCTCAGCCTGCTGGAAATCACAGGTTAGACCCTTTTAAGTGTTCATGAAATCAAATAATGACCACTTGTATTCGTGTAATTATTATTAACAGTTAAATGTTTGTGTTGTAAATGACAGTTTGAAGTTATTTAGCAGAAAATAAATATCTGGGATTGATTGTTTTGTCACAGATAATGTCTCACAAACTGCTAAGTATGACCTGTGAAGCTGCAGAAACGTTTCTTTGTCACCTATAAACTTTGTTTCTGTAAGGAAACGTTTGGGAATAACAGAACCTCAGTGTGTTTTTTATTATGAATCTGAATTCACCGGCACCACTGAGCAGCTTTGAAAAAAAATCTAATTTACTACAATTTAATTTAATTGTAGATTCATTTTAGATTGATTTTGTTAAACTACTTGTTTCAAGTGAATTAGGTTTTTATAAAAATATATTAAACTTTTTAAATGTAATATTTTTAGGTTAAATTAATAGGCCATGTTACAATGGCTCTATGTATTAGAAGTGTGGGGATAATTTGTAAAGTTGACTTCTACCTCTTTCAAATGAATAAAAATAGAAATTCATCTCCAGATTTTGGCAGTTATGTCTTCATACTTTAAGTTTCAACCCTTGTATTTAGGAATTTTTTAAACATTTTTAGACAAATGAGGCCAAATAAAGTAGCTAAATGTTTACAGATGGGTTTTGTTTTTTAATTCCTCACATCAGCAGTACAGACATTTATTTTATTATATAGGATTTTTTTTTTAGATGTGCTTGATGTGTCTGTGTGATCCCTCACAACCAATCATTAGATCACCGTTTCAGGAAGTTAAGTATCTGACATTAGCTGCCTTAAGTATAGCTTGTATCATAATGACAAAATGCCCAAAGTTTTATTGGCGAGTCTGTGTTGTTTCTTATTAATAATGTACTGTTATGGTGAGGGTGGTGAACACCTAATAAACCTAAAGCAACGTTCAGGTATGCAACCTGTGGATGTCTGACGATGCTAAAATAAACCGTAGGGCAGACAGGAAGGACTGCTGACCAGCATTTCTTAATGTTACAGTGAGCATAACGTTCACAGGCTCATTTTGGCTGACAAAATATAAGGTAGTAAATGTGAGAACATCTTGGAGAGACAGAAAACATACCGTCTGTCCACAGCTGAAGCTATGCAAAGCCGTGTTAGTCAGAGATCTTTAATCCGTGTGAGAGGCGACCGTACGCTAGCCGCTGGCGGCAGATTAGCTGTGTTAGCCCTGCTAGCAGAAAAACTCATTTCACCTAAAAAAACGACTGATGAAACAGATTCAAGGTCTCAGAACGAGCAAAATAAGGCAGAGAGAAGCAATTTCCATCTTATCTGCTCTGTTTATTAGCCCAAGGCTACAGATTAGCTGCTTTGTTAGCTGGTAAAAGCTTCTTTTAATAGCTTCTTACTTAACAGATGGTAAGTAAACTATCCAGTGCATACAGGAGCACTAGTTGTTAAAAGAAAGCCAAATACCATCAGTCTGTCCACCATAAATAAGTCATTCCCTCCCTTAGCTTCTCATTATTTTCTCTCATTCAGTAATCAGGAATCCAGCAGGCCTTCGCTGGGGAGGAGAGTCCGGACCGTCGGTGAGGAAACACAAATGGTTCCCCGATACAGCAAAGCTAGTCATGTAAAGAAGAACGTATGCAGGTGTTCTGGTAAAAAGCTGACCCTCTGTCACTGAACACATCCGTTTCCTCCTCAGCAGGCTTCAGAACCTCCATTAGGCGGCACAGGACTTCCAGTCCATTAGCTGACAGTCCAAAGAAATCCAGGGAGTGGGTAGAGCAAGTTCTGGTCTGAGTGAACGGCTTTGATCCGTCTCTCTGAGGACATACCGGCCTTGTCCTCCTCCTTCTCCTCTGGCTGGTAGCACTGCACCTCCTGCCACCTCCTTCTTAGCGCTCACTAAGACTTTAATTCAATTATCTCTGGCCGGCCTGCTCATCTAACCTGCTGCTGACCTCGGATACGATCAGCAGAGGCTCATGAATGGGAACCCCAGAAATGCCAAGATCTGATTTCCCATAAAATCAGAACAATGCATCATCTATCCGCCCACCATCGTTACTATAAAGTTTATATCAGGGCACCTAATTTTGAAGTGAGCCACTGTCATTGTGTTCTTAAGTTATTCATGTTTGTGTATTTTTTTTTTATTTTCACTCTTTTTGCTACTTTCATTCATTCAATAAAAGTAACACATTTGGTTCTAATGATATTTACGCTTTGTTTGTTCCAACACCAGTAAAAGCAATAAAAAGAAAGTGACAAAATAAATAAAAAGAAAAACTGCAGATTTGCCACCCCCCGAAATAAAATGAGAGGAACCTAGATTTTTTTTAATAATATGAAATTAAAATTGCAAAAAAAAAAAAAAAAAAAGGAGAGAGCCATTAAAGCAGTGATGCATTTAAATGTTGCCCCTCCCCACTGTTGGTACTATGGTTTGGTCCATCTGAGGAGCAGAGGAGCTGTGTCCATTAGGGACAGAAAACTGACCTCTTGAAAGTCGCTAATTTGAACTAAAACTTGTCACACATTGTATTCACTTCCACTTCTCCGTAGAATAAACCATTAACATTTGGAGTCAGAACCAACGCAGTGTAACTGATAAACATGTAATAGCCACTTTGCTCCACAGGGGGAAACGTACTATTTTCACATAAAAACAAACAAACATGGCTGCCATTGCCCGTACTTTATGTGGGAGAGTAAATATTTTACCAAAACAACTTTGTATGCCTTTTGATGAGATTTCCAGCGACAAGTATGCATATTATTTTCATAATCTGCGTTCAGGGATGGCAGACAATCTCTCATTGATTAGTTTTAGTGCGTTCTCAGAAAGACAAGGCGGTTACAATGCTGCTGTGCTGCTATGTACGCAGGGGAGTAGCTAAAAAAAGAATTTGACTTCTGAAAGAACAGAACAGGAAGTGCTTTTATTCTGATGCCTTCAGCTGGAAATGTCCTAGTAACGTTGCAGCAAGAGAGTTAGTTAGTTTTAGTTTGTTATTTAAGACAGTGTTCGTATGGGTAAATGTTCATCTAGTCATTATTTCAAAGTTACAGCTCACATGAACAGATGAGCCATTAACATCCGATAATAATCCACCAACGTCTCTGACTAATAGCCAAGCTCATCCTTTCACAGTGAAAGATGCAGCAGCTGCAGTCTGGAGCTCACATACGGACTTCCTTCCACTAACAGGTCTTATGCATTACATGAGATAAGACCTGGTACCAAGACTCGAGTCCAAGATCACAAGTCCAAGTCAGGTCTGAAGACTTTTACCTTTGCAACTTCAGTGGCCAGTTGAAGGGTTACCAGAGTTAACCCAAAATGTCCAAGTGTCCAGATCTGGAGTTAGAGGCATCATCAAGAAACTCACAGAGACACAGGAGAGAACAAGCCTGGCAGTGGCAGGAAGGGGAAGGTTTCAAAGATCTGTAAACTAGTGGCAGACGCCTCTGAGGATGCCAGAAAAACGGCAGAGATACGAATTATCGAATTAGCAAAATCACCAGTGGTAGTTTCAAAGAAGACAATCAGCAAAGCTCTGCACAGGTGTGGAGCGTACGGTTCCAGACCAAGAAAAATGTCACCTACACCTTCAGGAGAAGGTTTCTGAACGCTTGAAGCCTTTCATCTGGGATAGACACAACTGGAGAGGATGGAGAGGCCTCTGGCCCTAACAGTCCTGACCCCTCAGTGAAACACCAGGGTGGCTACAGAACCAGGAATCTATCGAGGAATCATGAGGAACAAGTGATTTGTGAACATTGGACAGAAAACCTAAACCAACCAGGAGCAAAAACTGGTGCCGGTGAGAAACTTCCTTCTGGAGACCAAAGTTAACATTATTCCTGACCCTACAAAGCCTGACTCAAATCTCATTCAGAATGTTTAGGGAAATACTTTTTATTGTAATATTTTCATATATTGGTGCGAAGTAAAAATAACAAAAGCATCCAAAGTAAGGGGATTTTAAAAAGTTAGCAGTTATTGCTTCTCTTTGACATTACTTGGCAAATACAGAAACGTTCAACAAGGGGGATATATATATATATATATATATATATATATATATATATATATATATATATATATATATATATATATATATATATATATATATATATATATATATATATACACATACATTTTTTTACTGAGATGTACAGATACAGTTAAACAGATCTTCAAACAGTCTGGGTAGGATCATACAATCATAACACGTTTGTATTTACCTTTTTAAATGGGCTGCTCAGAGGTTCTGTGTTAAAGCGCAGCTACCAGGTTAAAAAAACGTCTAGATTTTTCTGGCTGTGGGTAACTCTTTTGGAGGCTTAATTTACAGGGTTCCTAAGGTCTGAATAATGACTCCAGATTAACTGTTGCTCATCTCTCTTCCTTCTTTCCCTCTTTCTTTGTTTGGTTATGCCAACCTTTCCCCTTCCCCTCCACATGATGTCCAGAACGTATAAGATCAGCTGCAGGCTGTTATTTTTGTTTTGGTTATTTCTTGTGTTCAGTTACCAAAGGTTCTCCTGGATTCTGAAAGTCCAGCTGACCATGCACACAAATGTGTAAGGAGTTATGCTCCCCCTCTTATGAAGCACATAAACTGGTGTTTTTGCTGGAATTCTCATTTTCCATGCGACTATACCTCGCTTGCAACAGACACCAGGACATGATATGTTGGTGTTACTTGTGCTGGTTGGTGAAGATTGACAACTCAAACGAAATTCTGTGCAGAAACATTGAACTGGACAGTCAGATGATTGTAAAACGCTGTAAAAGTTGAATATTGAAATGGCCAGATAGCCTTCCTAGCTTTTCTCCTACAGCTTTCTCTCCTGCAGACCCCAGAGTGAGGAATGATCTTCCTCCATGGCCAAATGGTGATGCTGGCTCATCTATCAGAGTCGTTTTACTGATGGTTGTGGTTTTAACTGACCTGGCCAGTCAGATTGATAACGTGTAGCACTCTAGTTCTGCACATTATCAGTCAGGAAAAGGAGGGATATTCAGCAGAACATAAAACAACAGTGCTACATAACTCAACCTACCTTACCTTACCTAAAAAAGGCAATTTGAAGCTATAAATGTGATAAATCTGTCAGTGGTTTTCTCCAGAAAACAGGATAATTATCTTGTCATTATAACAAAAACCAAAGCTCTTATTGTGTGATAACATGCTAATTTCCATATGCCTGGATAACAAAAGTTATTTTCTTGTGATAATACTTACCTTAGAGGAAAAAACTGAACCCATAAGTTTATAATTGTTTTGATAATATTTTGATTTAGTTTCATAATTCAGTATCTCCGACTTTATGGGACCAGTAACCCTCATTTGTGCTTCTCCAGAGTTTTCTGTGGATATAAACACAAACCGAACAGGAAGTTGCATTTAAGTACCACCTGTAAACAATATTTATACACATTTTGCTATAACTGATCAATCTCTCATCCCTATAAAACCAAAATCATTCTTGTGAAAACTTCACTCTTGCTTCCCTTTATGAAATATTGCCATGCCTTTAAAATTGTCATGAACTTGCAAAGCTTAGAAGCGTTCCTGCACGGAAGGAGGCCAGAGGGGTTCACTCTCTGAGGCTTAGTGGACCCCATCACTGGATTTATGTTTATGTGCACCAAAGCAGCCCGTTATTAAAGACGTGGTCATAATGATGAAGCAGATGAAGGCACAGTGTGTAGAAAAATGTTCTTTCAAACAAATCTAGACTGACAGCAACATCACAATAACCAGACCTTACAAGGAGTTTCTTTAGAATCAATTTTAATATTATTCACCATTCACCACCATCCTCATCTTAGACCATTGCAGCAACCATTGATGTGACATCATCATCATCATCATCATCATCATCATCATCACAGAAACAATCATCATCTTCATCATCACATAAATTCTCTGCGTTTTCTGTTTTTTATCAGTTTGAACTTTTATAATATTATATTTCATCCATTATCTCTTTTTTAAATAATTTACATAAGAATAAAGCCAACAGATTAAAGAATGGATGATCTTTATATTTACATTATGGGACACACAGAAATAGAGATAATTGAGAAGTAAACCGCTTGTGGTTGGAAATAAAAAAGACCTGTAAGGAGGAAGAGGAGACGAGGAAGAGGTATCTGAACAGAGAAGGAGGAGAGCCAACAGGAGAGCCTTTATGCAATGTTTATATGAAGGGAAATCAGAAAGAGTTTGAAATTAGTGAATTAAATCATTCATGGAGACAAATCCTTATCTGAACCTGATATGTTTGTAAGAGAGTTTTGGATGTTTTACCCTCATAATGATTTTCTTTTCCACAAACATGTCCAATACTGTCAAATATTTCTTGGTTAAAACAATAGGAAGAAGAACTGTACTGACGGTCTATAACAATATGGAACCACCTGGAATCTAATAAAACTACGTATAGATCCAGAATGCAGTATCATGAACAAGAACTGGGTTATGACAAACTTGGATTGTAACAGTTCAGTGTTCTCACCCATCCATCCATCATCCATCCATCCATCCATCCATCCATCCATCCATCCATCCATCCATCATCCATCCATTCATCATCCATCAATCCAGGTCAAATACTCCCAGACCTCTCTCTCATTCTACCTGCTCCGTTCTGAACTCAGTCGTTAAGCACGGCTCCACATTCCCTAGACTGACCTCGACTGCTGGGTCCCTTCCAGGTTTGGCCTTGACAGAAATGGTTGGACTGTCTTGTATCGTGACTTGTGTACATTCCAGACTGATCATTGCTCTAACATCATGCACCAACCTGTTTTTCTATTAATGATCCAATAAAAAGCATTCGGACAGGAGAAAAACGTTATACAAGGGAGCTAAATAGAAGTGAAATATGCAAATGTGGTAAAGGGCAAAAGAAAGGATCAGGGAGCCACTAATAAGAAAAAATTAAATAGTAGTTTATTCTAAATTATGCTTCCTCTCATCCGGCCTTATTAGTAACCCAAAAACCGTTCTTTTTAACAGAGGAGTTTCCAACTCATTAAAGTGTAACTTACCCCTGTAGAAGAGCCTTACTCCACTAAATCTCATACATGAAAAATGTGCCAAGAGGAGGCAGGTGCCCGACGGACCAGGAAACGTGCGGGCTGGGCTAATAAATGCTGAATTAGGTGATAAATAAACAAACTGAATGCTACGCTAAAAAAAAAAAAAAAAATCAACCTGAAAATTGACAGCAAAGCTCACAGTTTCAGCTCCAACTCTCTACAGGCGCACAAGACGGAGTCCGCTCATTCCCTACAGCGGCAGAGCTGCTGACGCGTCAGTTTCTCCTGGTGATGTCACAACTTTTGAAGCAATAGCAATACTGATTCAAAATTCAATGCAAGACACCCTTTGCTCCCTGCAGGGGGGGGGGGGGGGGGGGTGTTGGGGGGGGGGGGGGGTCTACGCTGACCACTGAGCTATATAATACACTGGACTGCTGATTTTGCCGAAAAACTGAAGTCACTGGCCGCCATCTTGCTACTCCCTACTCTCACAGAATCCCATAGGATTTGGTTGCAACAACAAGCAGTTTTTTGGCTGAGTGAAAACGTTTCACAGGTAATTCTACAGTCAGTGGATGTACTAACACTATCAACTACTAGGAAATTAGGTGCTGAAATACTTTACATGTTATTCATATTAAATATACATAAATGTATATATAAGTACGTGTATATGTATATATGTATATATATGTGTACACATATGTAAATATATGTTTTTGTATATTGTTATTTATATATTTATACATTTTAAACATATATATTTAAATGAATAAAATGCAAAATATTTCAGCACATGTTTACTGTTCACAGTTTATTAGCAAAAAAAAGTTGATTTGGGGGTGAGTTACCCTTTGAATTGTAAAACACATCCTATCTACAGCACTGTTCGTATAAGTTAGTAAGAATATCCAGAAGTTAAACCAACTCCAGATATAATGCATGTTCATGGTTTCAAAACCTGCAGAAATAGGTGCTGCTGTCCTTACCTGACTCCGCCAGATAGATTTGCTCCGCATATCCATCTGGAAACCTTCCGTTGAAGTAATTTTGGGAAGGGGCGAAAATACTGGTTAGCTGATTGGCCTATGTTGGTGATAGACGGGCCAAATGAACCAATCAGATTCGTCGTCGCTCGTAACAAAGCAACGACGAAAACACAACCACAAGCCAAGCTACTCTTGCTGCTGCAGGTAAAAGCTCGTTAGCTCAGCAAAGAAATACTCTGTAATTCCGATAAAACTTGCTCGATAGCCACGCTAACGCTAGTTTCATCGGCTGAAGCCGCCATGTTGTTTAGACTGAACTGACGCGCTTCCCGTTGCGTCACACCTCAACCCGCCTCAAAGCCAACGCTGATTGGACGTTCGTTTGGTGAACGGCTCCAAATTTTCTTCAACGGAGAGTATCCAGACTGATCTGCGAGTGAAACCTTGAAAGCTCGCGAGATCAGGATGGTCTCACGAGGCTACTGCTGTCCTTCCATCAGTAACATATTTGTCTCAGCTATATAGTCAGGTTGGCAAGTGCTTGTCTGATTGAGTCCATGAGTCTCGTCTAAATTTAGTCAAAAAGTCATCAAAAGGCTCGGTTAGCCCATTTAATCAACCCCATCCACGATTAAACTAGACTTAGAGATCGACACACGTCTTTTTGTGGACCTCTTTTCACTTTTAAAAGCCCAGTTTCTTGTTGTTTAGACTAAAGACAACTTCAGCCACAAAAAGTGGCCCATGAGATGTCCTTTATTTCACTCACAAAGATTAGCAAACAAAAATATAATGAATGCAAACATGATTTTTGAAAAAGATAAAAACAATCCTGGTGATTACTTGAAGCCTTGGTTGCAGTTTTATGCATTCCTTGAATTGTCCTTTATTTGAATTTCCGTGTATTAAGAATAGGCATTTTATGTCTTTCTATGTGAATAAAAAAAAACTCTAGTAGGCTGAGACGAGCTGTGACAAAAGACATTTTGCTGGAGATTCAATCTTGTCATGAAGGCTGAAAAAAAGGTCACACCTAATTTTATTATGCTTGTGAGAATGTATCGTGACTAATCTGTCCTTCTGCGAACAGGAAGCAGTCATATAACTGCAACAGAGATCAGCAATGCCAGTCTGCAGTTTTGACAATAAATCGTGTTACACAGACAACTGAATGTGCCTCTGGACCGCATCCTTCTACCACATTTGAGATCTATTTTAGACATCCAGAGACAATTTGAACTTTGTCTTGTCCTGGTTTTGCTTTCAACCAAATTATACTCCATGAGATAAAATTGTCTACATCTATACATGGTAAAATATGCCTTTATGCAAAAGTATGACAAAAATAATTTAGAAAGAAGGGATGATGATTTGAAGGGTAAAATGTGGAAAAACAAGCATCACAAAGCAGGAAATTCAAGTCCTGATCCAGACTGCAAACATTTCGCTCATGACCACAGAAAAAGCAGATGGGTCAATAGCGTTACTAATATTTGGATGATAAAACTATCTTTCAAACTAGCATAATGTTAGCACGCCACAAACAGCAGAAAAAAGGTCCACTTGCTAACAATGCTAAATACTAAAACACAATAGCAGGAGTAGCTCAAAGCATCACATATTAGGGTAACAATCCTAATTCTCACTGCAAACATTTCACTCATCACTGCATGAAAAGCCAACACTGCTATACTTAATAGATAGCGTCAGAAATACATCAGCCTGCTCAGCTAATGCTTCTATTGCTAACGGAAAACATTATCCAAGAAACTAAGATAAATATCTTGAAATTATATTTTTTTCTTATTGGATGACCATATTTTGATATGCAACTTTGACAGAGTTGTGGAAAACCTCTAAGAAGACACATAATTTCAACATATTTAAAGTCGACGAGTACAAAAGTGACTTTTAAATCTCTGGAATTCTCTGGAAGAGGAATAATGACTCTTCTGTATTAGAAAACTCAACTCGAACAGTAATAGCTCTCCGTTCGAGTCACAATGGACAAATGAACAGAAATCTGAAATATTCTGAGAAAATAAGTATTTTATTTGTTTCTTTTCTATGTAACAATGAACATAAAAACAGAAGTCTCGCAAAGATACTTATCTAAAACAAAATGTGTCATTTTGCACTGGTTTTATCAGTTTTTGGTTGTTCAACAAACAGGCATGAAGTTCTTTGCAAGAACCGTCAACAATGAACTCACTCAGCCTTATCATCCTTTTTTCGCCTCCATGTGAGCGAAAAGGTCTATGGCGCCTTGGTCATACACAAAACACGGATGCTTGCTCTGCACACGCTGCACTCCGTGACCCATTTGTCCAGACTAGAATACTAAGAGAAATTTCTTTAGCAGTTCATCTGTAAAGCTACACTTGTGCTCTGAAAGCAGCTGCAACGGTACCGGCTGCGGTTCCGTCTGTGAACAGAGAAGAACCACCCACAAGGCCGCAGCTCAGGGATGACGTCACACGGAAAAAAGTCTGTCTTACTCCATGAATTGCACCGTTTAATTTAGGTACATGCCTGTTGGGTCAATGAAAAGCGCTGAACATTTGACATTTTCATTAATCCCCCCTGGGAGAAAACCTGAAAGGTTGACATGACCGGGCACAATAGAACGTATGGTCACCCTGATTTCAAGATATCTTAAAAAATATCTTTAGATGTTCTCAAAATTCCTTAATGTAATGTATGCAAAAAAAGTGTTAACAAGAACAACAATGTTAATGGGCTAAAACACTAAATGTTTTTGATAAATAGAAACGGCAAACTCTTAGATAAATACCAAGCAGCTCAAAGAGTGAAACACTAGCCATACAGTCCTGGTGCTAACTGTAGGTAACACATCAGTAAAAAGCAAATGTCACAGTGTGAAATCCTGAATTAATTAAATTATCTTGTACGTTAACATTAAGTCATTCCTAAATGAATAGCACAAACAATTGACAAGAAGACATGTTAGCTTGCAAACAAAGCTAAATGCTAATAGATTTCAGCATGTTTAGCTCAGAGTAGGAAACAAACGGTCTTCATGCTACCTGCCAACATTTAGCTCATCATTGAAGAAAAAGATAACATTTTATCATCACCAAAGAAAGGTATGTTCACATCTTCTATTGTTTTTATACTAAACTATCACTCAAAAGCATGCCATAACAGCTAATGATTAAAGCAATGCTAAAAGTTGGTGGCTGCAACAGCAAACGTAAAGCAGAAAATTCTAGTTTAACTAGCCTCCTACTACAAATGTTTTATTCATAAATAGCCTACAGGATACGCACACATGTTGCTACTTTCACATGTATACAACGACAATGTACAGCTCAACAACTTAACACAAAGAAAACTATGTTCACTCTCTAACAGAGCTAAATACTAACACAAAACGACACAGGTAGTTAAAAGCAGGACATGCTAGCCTACTTGTTCTGATGCTAACTCTAAACAATTCTTGTATTATTGAATTAAAATCAAATATATTGTTATCAACACAAATAGTTTAACAACAAAACAGCCAGAAATCAGAGTATCTATGAAAAGTATGCCATTAAAATAGTTTAAGGACTAGAACAATGTAAACTTAACAGCGCGCTTGGCTCTTCTTCTACTACTCTGTCTGTAACGCTAACAGCAGCGCAACCAGGTCACTTAACATTTCTTGTTGCGTACAACTTTATTTTCACACACATAAAACATGGAAGTAGGGAAAATTTTTGGGGACAGCTATTGCAGGGGACAAGTTGGCCAAAATAGGTTACTGTCACCAGAAATCTGGGATGTCTGGTCACCCCAGTCAAAGTAGGTTGCTAGGCTAATGGTCCGGATACTGTGGGAAACTGAATGAAAATATGTTTTGCTACATATGTAAATTAGCAGACTGTGTAAAACAATATATATTTAAAATTTACTGTTTGCCACAATAAACAAGAACATTAACTAGCCAACAATGCTAAATCCCGATAGCAGCACAATAGTAGCATCTAAAAACAACGTATAATATCTGATACTTCGTCAAATATGTGTACATAGCTGGTCATGGAAGGTTAAGAATTTTGAGCTAAAATGCTACATTAAAAGGAGCAATAAGCGTAATTTCATTATTTTAGATAGATATAACTAAAAAAAAGTTTTGTGAAGAACTAAAAGGTATTTTTTAGATGGACTATGGTTAAACATCACACACTATTTCTTGTTTACATAGCGTCCACGTCCACGGCTGCCCCCTCCCTGCCCACCGACAGGCAAAAGTGCCGGAGTGCACATCCATCGGATTAAAACGTTCTCTTGCTAACAGCACTATAAAATTATGAGTTACTTCTTCACTAGATGTGTTCCTCTGAAAGGTGAGGCTGTGCTGCTGTGTTTTTATCCTTTGCAAACAGACTCATACGAGGGGAAATGGGTGCTGGAGCGGAGAAGGAGAGAGGCGTGGCTTATTACACGTCTTGTTTTGGTCTACAGTGCTCAAGTTCCACCTAGTGGTGAAAAATCGCTTATTGCTCCTTTAACAAAAACATGTTCTATGAACTTGAAGTTATATATGAGAAACAGAACAGAAAAGTCTCTAAATTTCTAAATTCAGTATGTGATTTTTTTTGAATCCATCTTTTACCCTGAGGCCTTGACAAAAGGCAGGGAATCACCGTTTAAATAATAATTTATTCTTAATCTAACATGTCTGGTTGAAAAAAGGAGAAGTAAATAAAACCAATATAATGCAATGATTTTTTTTTTAGATCCATTTTAAGCCACTTCATAGTTGTAAAGACGCATAAATATGAAAATATTAGTGATAATAATTGCTTTAACTGAGTAAAAAGCAGTTTTTCATCTTTTTTTAATTGTACATTATAAACTTAAATTGAGAAACCTAAGGGCAACATACCCAAATATATTTTTGTACAGTGGAAATCTCTAGGCTAATAAAGACCCAATAAAAGTGCTACCATGAAAAAGCTGGTACTAATGTAGTGGAAGTTTATTGGTTCTAAAGAGCCAAATTAAGGCTTATTTTTTTATTTAGTCAAAGAATATTTTTCTTTGTACTTAAAGTAAAACCTCATTGAGAGTATTTTTTTTAATTCTTGAAGTAGATAGCCTATACTTTGCACTGAATCAGACGGAGGGTTTAATTTAAGAGGAGGAGGAGAGAAAGGTTTAACAGACACTAAGAAGACAGACGACTGTGCATAAAAAAGAGAAATTTAAAAGATGGGGAAAGACCAAAGGCTCTTCTGTTGTTCCCTTTGTCAGGATCTCTCAACAGCTTCCTCTCTTCAGAGTGTGTTTGCGTGCACAGCAGTCAAGCCAATACTGTCACATAAAATTCATTTTTCTCTATCCAGACCAAGGTTCACATTCCTGATCACCATCGCTCTAACATATTCAAAATCAGCCAAACCTCCCAGTTAATAACACGGTTATGGAAGATTTCAGGACCTACGACTGCAGGAGATCCTAGAAATGATCTGATTTCACTGGGGTGCCCTCGTGGTTTGAAAACTGCTTCTCTCAGGGAAATTAACTTGTGGTTTTATGAGGATATAGATCTTATGGGAGCTGTGGATTATGAGCAAACATCTTCGTTTTGGTCAAACGTGTCCACAGGAGATGGCTCCAAAGGGCTTGTGAGTCCTGCTGCTATATTTTATTTTATTTTATTCATAGAGAAAAGGATTTCACCTTCAACATTTCCAAAAAGCTATACTTGTTGGGTGTTTTTCTAATCGTCATGCCTTGAACTTCAACCTTGAGGCCAATCAAGTCTGATATGGAGCTTTTGTTCTCATCATTTCTCCAAATATTGCCTTAAATTGGGACAAACTTACATCTTAAAGGTTTTTCTTGTGAAAGCTGTTCTGAATGATACAGCTTAGAAATGACAACTAAATCTATAAACCCTTGCGAGATTCATGAGCAGCATAGGTTGCTTCTCTAAGGCAATTGCTGAAGTCTTTCCACCCTGGCATTGTTTTCACCACCGACCTGTACGCTCCTGGGAAGCAAACAAATGTAAATCTACTGCTGATGATAACGTTATGGAATCTGTTGTGCGTTTTTGTACACTTTAAATCATTTTAGAACAGATAACATTATTATGTCCTCATAGGTATAACCATGTAAATGAGACAAAGCATATTTTCTATTTGCCATGGCCGTATATCCATCAAAGCCAGAAGCCTGGTGAGGGAATCTGAGCTTGGTCTGCACGTCTCAGTCTGAACTGTAAGTCTCAGTCCTCTGTAAAAGGATTTATTTCAGATGCTACATGAATTAATGACAGCATTGTCCTAAACTCAAGGATTCCGTTTGATCGGAGAACATCTGTGCATGTAAACACACGGATCCAGATGTGACTGAGGGGACGGCTGCAGCTGCTTTGTGTGTGTGTGTGTGTGTGTGTGTGTGTGTGGTACACATTAGGCCCAGGGTTCTCCCTAAAACTGCGAGCAGGGGGAAGCACTTAAAGCATTTATATTTCTTCATCCATAATCCAAAAAGGTCTAAAAATCAGCTCCACCTCAAGGCCAGGTCAACCTATTCCGGGCTTTCCTTCCTCTTAGTTACACCTAAAGATACAAAATCCAGGCCGTTTGGCACAAATATGAGTTTCCAAACCAGATCCACTCTTGTTGCCTTATCTGCAATAAAATAGATCTGTGTTTGCCTATAAACTGTCAAACACTGAACCAAAGCTTTGCTGAGCTCCTGTTTACGGTGGAATTCCTAAAATAAGACGCAGTTCTAAGGAGAACCCGGGTGGCGTGATGAAGGAGCAAACGATCGACATCATGAATCCGCTCATCACCACTTCCCTGCAGCTGAGCAGTTTGAGTTTCCAGACGACCAAAATGATGGATGGGTACCTGGCAGAGGTGCTCAGACCGTTCATGAACTCACCAACAGGACTCACGTCCATCGCACCTCAGAGTCTGTAGTTATTTTAGGAAAGGTTGGCTGTACAGCAGACCAGACCCATGCGCAGAGAGTTAGCACTATCAGAGCGCCGTCTGCCCACGTTCTGATGCAGACGGCCCTCAGAGCGTGGCAGAACCCTGCCTACGTCGGGGTCTGGGCACAGCAGGGTCATGGCTTCATGCTCGGACAGGGAGGAGAAACGGTTCAGGTCCCAGACTGGGAGACGGACAAGGAGACGAGGTCTGGGTTTCTTTTCAAAGCGTCCGGGGAGCTCAGTCTGCTCAGAGCTGCCGACATTCAGCGGGGAGCTGCGGCTGAAGCACGTCTGAGCGTCAGCGTCTCTGGGAGTGGCGGACCACCACGGTAAGGACGGGTCCCGCTGCGTTGAAGCTGCAAAGTAAAGTTCTCCGTTCTCTGGAGGCTGCAGCAGGTCTACTGACCTCCACCTTTCAAAGATCTAAATCAGATAAGCAGCAGGGGTGCAAAGCCGGCCTCGTCATTTGCTTTACTGCGTCTCTTAGCTTCCGGTTTTCCGGTCAAACAAGCCTTTAAAGTGGAAAAAAATATTTAGGTGGACCTAAACCTTTTTTTTTTTTTAAACTTCAAAGATATTTTTCGTGCTCAAAAGTTGTCTTGTTGTTCGGAGACGGAAGGTCAGAGAAGAGGTGGAGAATACCATGATGGAAGGAGGACTGGGATTCCTATTCACCCCCCTATTTACCCAGGGGGAGCAGGGAGGGTAAGGGTCTCACCGCCGCCCCTGGTTACCTAGAGGAGGGGCTACTGCACTCGGAGGCGGGGCAACAGAACTGATGGGCGATGTCGTCATCCTCCTCCTCTCTGAGAGACAGACCAGCAGACAAACACAGAGGAAAAGTGGAAGATAGAGGAGGATAGAGTAAAAAAAGAGCAGTATTGTTTTCATTTGGACGTGTAGTACTGCAGTCAGCCACCAGATGTCTCTGTTTGCTCATCTGTGACTGAAGGCAGAGGTGAAGCAGCGCCCCCTCGTCCCCGGGGCCCAACATGAATACAAGAGCCAGGGGTGAACAAACTCACTTCTGACCCTGAAAGTTTCTGCTGAAGGAGACAGGAGAGAGAAGGAAGGATGAATGGATGACGATGGAGGGAGAGCTGAGCTATTTTGGGACCAGTAATACACATTAATGCAAATGTAATGCCTAAAAGTGCAAATTAGTGCAATAATCGCTGCTGCTGTGATTTTTAAACAGGGCTGTAATCCATCACTTTGATCCCATTCAGCAGTTTTAACTTCCCTTGTCTCATTTAAATAATCTAATGGCTTCAACAGATTGTAAATCAGCCGCGAGAAGATCTCAAGTTTGAAACGGGGAGGAGAGAGATAAAGAGTCCAGAATTGAGTTTTATCATTTTAGCCAAATGTCTTTTTAAAAGCTAACGCCCTAACATTTCCAAAAGAAGCAGTCTGATGTTCAATTAATGCTGCCTTCAGGATGATCATCTCTGGATGAAACCGATCACATTTTAGACCTCAGATGTCCCGTGTCTCTGCAGGATGTAAATAACATGGCTTCACCACGTCACCTGACCAAAGTCAGAGTTTGGAAGGTCAAAGTTTCTATGCAGTGCATGAATTACGTTGATCGTCGAACCAACTGTGAGGCTCAAAGGAAGCGTTAAAGCTTCCTTTGAGAAGTTAAATTAGTTTTGTTTTGTTGTTAAATTAGTTTAACAAGAGGCTGTTGTTCCACCTGGTTACCGTTTGATTTTGGCCAAGAGACACATCTCAATAAATCAGAATATCATCACAAATAATACAAAAGTGAAATGTATAGATTATATAGATCCATTACACAGAGCCTGGTGCATTTGAAGGGTTTATTTATGTTCATTTAGATGATTCTGACTTGACGCTCATGAAAACCGTAAATTCATTTTCTCAGAAAATGTTAGTGTTGGATTGTACGGATAAAGAGGCCATGGAAATATTCTGGTATGGATGTGTTCAGGCCTAAACCTTCCTGGGAAAGAGAGTCAGAGAGACCCTAAAGGAGCCGGCTGTTAAAGAGTCCAGAGTGAATTCATGGGAAGCTGAGTGGAAGGAAAAAGTGTGGCAGAAAAAGGAGCACAAGCCACGATATGCAGTGAAAACCAGGTGTTACGTACACCGTTTAAAGAGACAGAACCTTTTTTTCCCTCCATTTGAGCCCTTTAGTTTCTTGGCTGATGTCTTGAGATTTAACTTCAACATTTCTACATAATATTTTCTCATTAGATGTCGTCTATTTTGGGAAGCGCACCAGTCCCTCCTGCAGCGAAACATCCCCACCTCCTTACTTCACAGCTAAGATGGTGTCCTGAGGCCTGCAGGTGCCCCCCCCCCCACCTCACCCCAGTTTCCCCTCCAAATGTAACGATGGTCATTACGAGCAGCTTTAGTTTCACCAGATCACAGGTAAAGTCTCCATAAATCAAGGACTTCATCTGAATACCCTGAATAGCAGCTCCTGGCTCCTGCTCCTTGACCGTTCATGGGGTCAGCAGTCAGAACAGTTTTAGGGGGGGAGCTTCAGACTGCTGCGCTGGTTTCAGACAAACTTTACCTCCACAGTCAGAAAATTAACTACAAAGTGGACGATCTTTTCTCTCCAGGTATTTTCGTTAATTTCCGTGATATATCATGTCACGCAAAGGATTGTGGGATACCTTCAGGCTTGTTAGCGCTGGTAAGGGTTGTCGATAAGTTCCGAGGCTTAACTAGCCGCGGGGGGAAGCCTTCAGGCTCCTTTTCTTACCTCCTTCCTTACTGACTGCTCTGTTCAGACGGCACTGATCACGGCGACCGCCGACACTTCTGCTTTGGTCCTGGCTCTATAAGGGTATGCGGATGGAGCCATGGTCTTTGTCCCTGACTGCTTTAATTGAGCCGCCGTTTTCCTCTGTGAGACCTGTCAGCCCATGCTGGTCCTGAGTCGCTGTGATCAGTGACACCGTCCGGGCGCCTTCATGAGATCTTTGGCTTTTGTTCTGGGATCGATGAGCACGGTTCTTAACAAAGCCTTTTTACCTCTGGAGCACAGCACCTCTTTCCTGAACATCCCTTTGAATACATAATATTAACGCAATGCTAGGTTTTATTTCACGGGGGAGAGAATAACGCGACCAACTGAATGTTACAGAGGGAATTTATACATTTGGTTAATGCAGACAAAGTTTGCTTGTTGTTGCCTTACTATCGTTTTAGTTTGATCAGAGGTCATATTCTCTTAATTCCCATGAGTAAACAGACCCAAATATAGATCAGAACAAAGGGTACAACAGAGAGTACAACGAGTTTAAGCCCCTCCCTTCAGGTAGGAGATGCGCCCTACCAAGGTGTCGACCCAACAAACTAAAAACCTCTTTACTCCCTACAGTCCCCTAACCTGACAAAAGCCAGCTGTATGTTGCTCCGCCTAGCTAGGCGGAGCAACATACAGCTGGCTTTTGTCAGATTAACAGTCGCCGGCTTTTTGAACAAACTGTAGAGTCTGAAGTCCTGATTTAAGGTTGTTATCTAATTGCTGCAATTTATCTTTAATTTTAACTTCAACCTTTATTGTTCATTTTTACTTTAAGTCTTAGCTCCAATCTTTTATCTTTTGCAAATGTGTGTTTTAGATTAATCTCCTTTAACTTTTATAAGTCACTTCTCATATTTCTGTCTTGTCTATTGTCTGTATTGTTTGTGTGATGGCTGCTATAATTACTACTATTAATTACTCTGCAAACAAATTGCCCTTCAGGGACCTAATAAAGTAAAGTCAATGTCTAAGTCAGAACCACAATCAGTGGGAAGCGGGTGTGATCACTAGCTGTGGGCCGGTAACCAGAACCAAAGTACACCAACACCTCACGGTTTCATTCTCCTGCAGGTTCAAATCCTTTTACTGAGAAGCCAGAGAAGATGTGTGTGGAGCACAGAGTGACTAGCATGGAGGCTCCTCTACATGTTTCTGAGCACTGCCAGTCAGCAGGCTGAAAGACGGTCACTCCACTTTTCCCCCGCGAGGAAAACTTTCAGCACATTTTCATTTGCAAATCATCTTGGATCAGCGTATTACACTCAGTCGTCGATGTTGTTTTAGTTTTGCTGCGATATTAAGTAATCATTGGTTTTCTGAAGAAACCAGGCTGTAAGTGAATAAATAGTTTTTTTCATAGCACTGCACATGGGATAGGAGAGGCAGTAGACAGAATAAGGTTGTATTTAAGTGTGACCGAATGTGTCTCCTCCGTTTCAGGACGAAGATCAGTCAGCTCTCCATGAAGAAAGTTACCACACAGAACTCTTCATCTTTTGATGAAATCTCGGCTCAAACTGTTTGTTTCTTGCTGAACTGGTTTTTGGTAAAGGCAAGCTCAAAAAGGTAGATTATATTCAGTGAAAGGTTCATTTTCAGAGTAAACCTTAATGTTTTCATATTTCCCCCTGATGCAGGACAGTAACAATGACTATAACTGTTTAAAATGTCATTTACCAGAATATTGTGAAGTACCAGGTTTGTTAGACGTGGAAACAGAAGCATCTCCTACTTTGCCCTTACACGACACGTCACACATATAGAGAAATTTGGAGAAACGTGCCTCGGTTCCAAACTGAAGGCTGTTTTTCACAGATGATGTGAAAATCTGAAGGGAACGGGGTCACATCAGCTCTCTGTGTCACGGCGGCACGGCGAATCCCTCCGCTCTGCGTATTTATCCACAACAACCTCCCCTGCCGATGACGCATCCCCTCGAGAACACACTCTCCTGCTCCTTCACGCTTTAAAGGTGAGGACGCGCTCTGCATTCATAATGTGAGACTTTAAAAGGCCTCACGGTGCCCACGTCTCCATACAGATGCCTCCCGGCGCTTACCCGAGCAAACCACCGCCTGAAAACCCAAATATATGAAGCCGGTTTGTCGGGTTAACCAGATCTGTTGGCGGAAATCATGTAATTAAACATTTTTCAATGATTGAAATCATAATTTAGGCAGCTGAACATCAATGGAAGGTTAAATCCAGAGAGTTTGTGGTGATTTTAATCAAGATTAGTGCATTTTACTCAGAAAACGATGAACATGGTTCATGTAAACTGGTTACCTGCAGAATAAAGACATGCTTAATATTTTAAAATTAATTAGATTAGATAAAAAAAAAATTCCAGGTTTTTATCATGCACCATTAAAGAACACAACATAGATCACCTTACTGCTGCCAGCCATCTTGAACATTTGGGACGTGACACCCGATGCTATAATAATTTTAAAACGAGCAAAGAAAACGCTGAATCCTCAGTTGCCACGGTTACTCTCTTCCTCAGGCAGGCGGACAGAAACGCTGCAAAGATTTTAACCTCAATCCAGATAGTATTTATTTATGTTTTTTTTTGCATCTACAGTATTTCATGTAGAGGATAAGACAGTAAACCCTTCATTTTTAGGCTTGAACTTCAATTTCACGGTGAAAACATTTATAATATAAAGAGATAAAACGATCGACATGATATAAATCAAAAAAATGTTTATCTATTAAAAAAGGGGCAAAATGAGACATCACGCTCTAAGTTGAGCTTTCCATGGAAACATTGTAACATTTTTAATTAAAACCTTTAATTTTAATGGGCTTTGTTCTCTCACTCTGCAAAAAAAAAAATCTAAATATATATATATTTTTTTTTCAATTCTAAAGCTCATATGATGTGTCTCTATAATCCCCACCAGACTTCAAGTTTTTCATGGTGGGAAACCAAAGACTGCGATGGAAACAGACGCTTACACGTTTATCCCACAATGAGCCCCGTCCAAACACAGAGTTTTTGACTCTGGTGACATCAGCCATCTTCTACGGTGTAGTTTGTTGGAGCAGCAGCTGATCTACAGCTGACCTACCCCCCCCTGCACCCAGTGCAAGTGGAGGGAGACAGAACAACTCTGGCAGAAACAACATCCCCGCTGGACAGTTGCAGGAGCCACCATTTAGTCAAGATTAAGAAATGTTAAAAACTGAGAAAATTGTGAATTTCCAAAAAAAAACACAATGTTCAAATCTTGACCTTAAATAAAATAAATTAGTTTTTTGTGTCCAGTATGTGGTTCCATATATCATTATGCACCCCTGACAACTAGAAAAGTTAAGGCTGCTTTGGATCAGAACAAATGAGCCCCTAAAGATGTTTTACATTTTTTTAAACCATTACAGTGTTCCCAGATTATGAAATATATTAGGAAATATAAGCAATTAAATCTTTTTTGGTGGTTCAAGCTGTAGTTTTTGTTTATGCAGATGCTTGCTGAGCTGTTACTGGTCCGTCTTATGATGCGCTGTTTTAAAGCAGGATGGAGGATGAGGAGGAGATGACGGCGGGTGAAGAGAGAGAGATGATGGTGTTGTGGGGAAAAAGGCGGACGAGGAGAAAATGAGCGGCTGGAGAGAGGCTGCTTCACCTTTAATGCCGTGTGTGTGAGCGAGAGTCAGGGCTGATGCAGATTAACATCATTATTACTGTTACGACAGGTTATTAAAGCACTGAGGGAGGAGGCAAGGTTGGGGAAGGAGCAGGGCAGGATCGTGTGCGGATACATTTGGAGCGAATTTATTGACATTTAAAATTTTACTATAACATTTAAACAAACATTTCCTTTTTCTTCACAGGATAATCTGAGTTTAAAGTCCCTTTTATCCTGAGGGCTCTTCTGGGGCTTGTCTAAAAGTATTTGATATTCAAGTATTTTTATACCCTGTTGCTGAGTTAGAGAAGTAAAATTAGCATACAAGGTCAAACCTGTAAAACCTTTTTAAATTTACCTACAGTAAAGCTACTTTTTGAAAACTTCATAATAATAAAATCATAGTAATAATAACATGATTAAACATGCATGATTTAATAATTTTTTAAAATCAATGTTTAAACTGAAATACAAAAGAAAAAAGTAGTAAACAAGATTTAGAGTAAATAAGTACATGTTAAATTAAGATAAAATTCAAATAAAATAGAAAAAATATACCTAAACTAAAGCGTCCAGAGGTGAAAAAAATAATAAACTTTCGATCCGTTATAATAATTTATAATTATACTCAATCAATAATTAAGAAAAAGTAAAAATGCGAAAAGAAATAAGATAGAAAACAAAAAAGTTATAAGATGTCAAACTGAATACAGATATATAACTTAAAAGCACATATTTTAATAATAACCAATACATATGACACATATATAGGTTTTATATATATATATATATATATATATATATATATATATATATATATATATATATATATATATATATATATATATATATATATATAAAGCCAGATCTGAAAAGCATTAGGTCATTGTTTCAATCCGTCTCAAAAGATAAGGCAAAGCTACAGATAAATAAATTTAGAGAGACTGCATGTGAATATTAATAAGCCTTATTTTCTTTATGATTTTAATATGGAGAATATGAGAGCGTATTAAAACGGTTTGGTAAAATGTTAAATTCGCTCTAAATGAGCCCACTTTCCCCTTTGCCCCTGGATGTGGTCTGGAAGGAGCCGCCCGGGGCAGCTCAGTGGGTGGAGGCGGAGCGAGAAGGAGCGGGTGAGGCAGGGTGAGGTGGAGGAAGGGCGAGGGGGAGGGAGTTGGAGGGACACTGGCCCTTACCTTGCCTGCTCGTGGTGCTTGGCGGGGGGCAGGGCGCAGGGAGGCTTGGGCAGGCGGAGGCGCGCGGGACAGCAGTACTGATGGTAGGTGGCGTGGCTGTTAGGAGGTAGGCTGGAGGAGTAGAGAGAGGAGGAGGAGGAGGAGGAGGTGGAGGAAGGAGTGGTGATGCTAGTAGGGTTGTTGGAGGTACGACAAGAGGTGGTGGTAGTAGAACAGGTGGAGGAGGAGGAATAAGACCTGACAGAGAGGGATAGAAAGAGAGAGAGAAAGATAGAGAGGGAGAAAAAAGAGAGAAAAATAAAGTCAAGAGAGGAACAGAGAAAGGTAGACAACAAGAACAGGAACAGACAGGCACACAGAAACAAACACCATTAGCACAGTTAGCACGCCGTCAGCAATAGCACACAAGTTCAAGCAAAAAGCACACTTTCCTCTATTAGCATTAGCTTAGCACACAGAATAACAGCCGCAGAGCATTAGCACACACTTAGCTACAATAAAACAGTGTTAGCTAACAGGTAGCACGCTATATCTCACCATATTAGCATTACCTTAGCACGCAATGTCAATGACAGTTAGTATAAGGTCCTTAAATACTCATGCAGTGCCGCGAAAAAGCATTTGCTGCCTTAAAGATTCCTCCTATTTTTCCTTTTACGTCACACTTACATGTTTCAGATCATCAAACTACTTTTAATATCAGTCAAAGATAAGTCGAGGAAACCAAAGAACTACAATCAAGTGTTACGATAGCAGGTAGTTGAGTTATCTACACCACGGTGGAGGAAACTTGGTCCATTCCTCTGAGGAGTTGTTTTACAGCTTTTAAATTCATCCTTTTCACATTGAAATCATTCAGTCGGGGTCTATATTTTCAATCTGCTCAGTTTTCACTTTTATATATTATGTTTATGAAACACTTTTATAACAGTATTTGCTGCAGAGCTCCTAATCAAGGCTGTTGACTTCCAGCTTAAGAATTTTGCGAATCTGCCATCCACATTTATTTCTCTGACTGATTTTGTTGTCCAAGCTAAAGGATGCCAAGGCTACAGGCGGACAAGTGAAAATGTTCGGCTGTTCAATACACCGTCCCCCAGCTTATTACAAAAATGGCCGAATGTGGTGAAATAGAATGCTCTGCTACCTGGAGGGGCTCAGAGGGACTCATGTGCCTTCTTAAGATTTAAAGAGACAGCACCAAAAAAGGATGCTCCTCAGAACAGGGGTAAAAAGGGAGAATGTGGGGGTAAATTGACAAGATATTCAGACCTAAGCATTGTAGTTCTACTTTATATAGACCACAACTGAATGATTTCAATGTGAAAAGGAAAAAAATGAAAAGCTTGATATTTTCCCTTTAATTTCAGACACACTGAATGGTTCTTGAACCACCTGTTAAAACTTTCCTTTGTGACAAAGCTTCTAGTCAGAGTGGCTCATGTTACCCTGAGCTATCTCTATAGTTATGCTGCTATAGGCTTAGGCTGCTGGAGGACATCAGGGTCTATTTCTCTCTCTCTGCTGAGTCTTCTCTAAGCCCCAGTGGGTCGAGGCACATGAGCGTTCACACTGAGCCTGGTTCTGGTTCTGCTGGAGGTTCTCCTCCCTGTTAAAGGGGAGTTTTCCTCTCCACTGTCGCTTCATGCATGCTCAGTATGAGGGAATGCTGCAAAGCCATCAACAATGCAGACGACTGTCCACTGTGGCTCTACGCTCTTTCAGGAGGAGTGAATGCTGCTTGGAGAGACTTGATGCAACCTGCTGGGTTTCCTTAGAGAGGAAACGTTCTGACCAACCTGGAGGATCTGATGGAGTCTGACTTTGGAAAGAACCTTGAGATTATGTTATGTGAATTGGCGCTCTATAAATAAAATTATATTTATAAATATTGGTTCTCGCTGTGGTTCTGTAGTCTTACATCTAAGAAACACCTTCCCTCAATACACTGATAGATGCCAGTGACCTTGTTTCTGATTTGATGCTTTTTAGATGTTTTAGATGATTTCACGTCATCAATCTATTAATTCTCTTAATAAATTAAATCCTCCACTACAAACTGATTTCTGATGTTACCCAGTACCTATTGATTAACTTGTTTGATGATCTGAAACATTTAAGAGCAAAAAAAGGCAAATACAGCAGGAATCTGTAAGGAGGTAAACACTCTTGTCACTGCAATGCGTCACTAACCTTAAGCTTTAACATACAATCACAAGTGTTAGCTTAACAGAGTATTAGCTTATGTTAGCACACAGTCAGTCTCGGCCATTAGCGCTAGCAGTTAGCATCACAGCAGTACATGTATACTGTACGAGGAGTTAGGAGGGGGAGGATGATGCACAGATAAAAGGTTATCTTTTTCTCTTTTGCAGCAGAACCGCTAACGTCCCGATCTCTGAGAACTGGATGGCTCATCAGCTTTTTCACCATTTGCCCATGTTCAGCAGTTTGAACCGGATTTATTCTTAAAAAGGTACGAGAGACGCACTTTCAATCAGACAAGTGGATGTTTCGCAAACCACAAAACACTCAAATTACACGTGTCGGACTGTAATGGCATTGATGGGTTTGCAAAATACATTTCCGTTCTCCAGAAGAAGGTGAACTATAGGAGAAGGATCCTCTTTGACATGTTTTACAACAAAACTTTATACTCATTGAAACTGTCTAGTCTTTTAAGTGTAGGACATTTAGTAATTTTGTCATTTTCTAAGCATGACACTATAAATCAGTAGCCCTTAAGTAACAAACTAAGAACACATCATATTATCCCACAGTGCGTAGCAAAGACGAAAACCCAAATTTCAGACAGCTGCAGCCTGTCATCACCCAACATCCTCCAAGCCTACTATGTAACACCAACCAAACTGTAATAATGCTGCAGAATGCATCGCAGGGAGATCCTCTGTGTATGCCGACCTGTTTCAAACTGTTGGATGCTCCAATACCTGCCTGTAAGACTTAGGATTTCTTAGCACCCCCAAGAACATAGATTACTATTTCCTTTTTAATCTAAGTTAATATCATTTTACATGTGATTGTCATATTTCCCCCACAGTACACATCCAATTTAAATATAGTATATATAGTATATAGTCGACAATATGTTGGATAAGATGAGCAGAGGCCAGACTGTTGATCAGAGGATCAGATGCTGCTGATGAGAGGCTAGAAGCACCGAACCAGCAAAGATGAACCCAAGACCTGCTGGAGAGTTTCTTAAGTAAGATGAAATCTTAATTCTAATGTAGGTCATCACCATTATTTTTAGATGAAGACTACTGTTTTCTAAAGAATTATTGATATTTAAAATTTAATTTTTTTTAGTATATGTCCTGCTGTTATATTTCAATTATTCTAAGTACTAAAACTATAAATTCCTGATGGAGTAAAATGTTCTGACATTATGGCTCATGCTTTCTGCTTCCCTAACTCCTGTTCATAAATATTCCTCTGTGCGATGGAAGAGGAGACAGCTGCTTTTTGTTTCAGACTTTCTGTAAACAATTTGATAGTAAATATGAATAAGTATGTAAAAAGAGACCCTGTGTATGGCTGGTCAATATATTGAGTTTTTGAACATACTAACATATTTTCAGACTAAAGGTAAGTTTATAAAGTGGCATGGGTTTGTTGAGGCAATAATAACAATAATAATAATAATAACCTTTATTGTCATTGCAACATACATTCCTATGAACTTTGTCTTCTGCATTTAACCCATCCCCTTGGGGAGGGGGATGGGTGCGCCATGGCGCCGCACATGGCGCCGCCATGTGCGGCGCCCGGGGACCAATCTGGGGTTAAGGGTCTTGCTCAGGGACCCAGAGTGGCAGTCTGTGGGAGTTTAACCTAGAACCTCTGGTACACAAGCACAATGCTCTGTCCACTAGGCCACCACTTTCCTAAGGCCTAATACCGGGCCGAAATAAATCTTACAGAAGGAAACTGTAACAGTAATAAGTCTTCTGAAATCTTAAGTCTAAATATCACTTTTTTATGTTTTTAAGGATTATTTGTGTTATATTTTTAGTTTGTGATGTTATTTTTCATGTCCATGTGATATATTAAAGAATTATTTTTGTTGTTTGACAATGTATTTTGGGAAAAACTGGTTAGTTTTAAACTAAGAGCAACATATATGCTCGTGCTCTGTTCTCACATAAAACTGAGAACCACATGTGTTATTTTGTTCTAACTTGTTTTAACTTGTGATGGGAACCTATGACAATGTGTTGTGGGAAAGACAGAATACAGCAAATATAAGCAAAATAAGGAATACAGAATCAGAGTTTGCAATATTATTTTGCTTCACACACTTGTTGAGATGCTGGGAACGTTTTTTGTTTTGGAAACATGTTTTGGAAACGGGAGGAACAGATCACATGGGAGAGAGAACTGGCCACTCTCGCTCCAATCTGATACTTTGTTTATTGGTATAAAAAGGAGGGAACCACCCTCATTCGTTGAAGTCTGCCGTGGGTCGCGTACGAACGCCCGGCCGCATGGATTGTGCCCTTACCGGACTGACCAGCTTTCCAGTTCGGTGCCATGGTAAGGGGTGGAACATCACGCTTGTCTGAAAGCAATGTTGCTTTAAGTGCTTGCTACTTTGCGTGTGTGAAGTGCTTGCTGTTTTGTGTCGCTGTATTCTGTGGGGGATAATAAATATGGGCACTAATATTCGAATAGAAACAGTGTTTATTTGTTTATTTGTGTCTTGCCGATCTCTTCCGAACCTGAATAAAAATTTCATAAAACACCATGTTAACACCATGAGGCTTAAAGTGGCTTCACGACATTTTGAACTTTGAAGTATGTGGTAAATTTAATAAACGTTTCTGGGATGTGTCTGGAACGTTGGAGATATATTTACAGGAAATGTCCAGGAACGTCAAAGTTAAGCATGTTGTAAATGTTCCAGCAAAGTACATACACGGTCAGTTTCAGGAAAGTCCCAGGGACGTGCCTCACAAATCCTGGGGAAATGCCCAATAAAATGGCTTTGTAATTTCTGGAAAAGTTCCATATGAAATTTCTGGGAATGTGCATCAAAACTACCAAGCAAATTCCAGCAGAGTTCTAGGAAAATACCCTGTACATTCTGGGGAAGTTCATTGAAAATGCCTAGTAATAACTAGGTAAGTTCCAGGAGAGCAGCAGGTAAAACACCCCATATAGTGATTTCTATGTTTCTCACGGTGCCACACCACATGCTAAACAAGTTAATGAAATGAATCGTGTTGGATTAACTGTACTGACGCCAGGAATAATTGTTTCCCATAAGGAAAAGACGGCACAAAAAGTAAAAAAAATGGCTGAAATGTGTCATTATTCAGAAAGCAATCATAATCATTATCAGTGTAAATAAAGAGTAGCTCGTTTAGTCTCACTTACACAATATTACACAAGAAACATCTATGCATGTGTGGCATTAGGGAGAGATGCATTCCTAAAGCTCTGAATGTTCCAGCGAATACAGCTGGGGCCAAAAACACAACACGTGTGTTCACCCTACACAACCAGATGCTCCCCACAAAATGCTCTGAAAGAGTCAAGTGAACAGTCAGAAGAGACCTCACTAAGACTAGGAATAAGACAGTAGAGAACATGGCTCCCTGGATCTCAGAGAATATACTTTAAAATACGTCTGTTAGTCTATAAATCACTATACGGCTTAGCACCAAAATACATCACAGAACAAACTCCCAGAAAACTGTAAAAGAGCGGAAACCATGGTTCCTTTAAATTAAGGTTAAAACACATTTTTTAGAGTTACCTTTAAATGTTAATGTTGAAGTTTTTAGTCCAACTTGTCTTATACATCTGACCTGCTGCTACTATTCCTCTGCAAAGGGCTTTAATCTGCAATGTTTTCTGTACTCTGTAAAGCTTTTTGTTAATATTCAGTCGTATTACTGAAATGTGCTTTACAAATAGACTTGCCTTGCCCAAAAGACAATAATCTATGTTGGATAGCTTCAGAAACTCCTTCAAATAGCTGACAGTTTTTTTTCTTCATGGAAACAAAATGACACACTGAAAACAAAATGTTGTCAAGCACCGTGGCCCTCGCATTGCTTAAGAAAGCTGAAGAAAAATCCTTTTGGACAAACCAATAAAATAATAGGAGAATACTGTCTGGTAAGATGAGACCAAGACTTTGCAGGTCATTGCAAATGACCTGAAAAACAGTAGCTCAAGAGCAAAGCTTGGACTTCAAGTGCTTGAAGGAAGGATGAATGGTGAAATGTTCTGAAACATTCCTCCTAAGAACCTAAAGAGGAAAAAAGTTTGTTTTTTAGCAAGACAATTAACCCAAACATCATCCAAGAACCCCTCAGCTGGTTTCAGAGAACGAAAATAAAGATGCATGGATTGCCCAGTCAATCATCCAATTTAAATTCCATCACAGATCTATGGAAAGACTGATCAGAAGTCAGAGACAGCACTATCTTCAAGATTCGAAAACATATTGGTCAGCACCACACCTGAGCAACACAGGTAATCGTTTCCCAGAACAAGAGACACCTTGAGAAGGTCACTCCCCACAAAAGCATTTCCACAAAGTGTTGAATAAATTTGTGTTAGACTTTAGAAAACAATGCATGAATTCGTGGTCTTATTCGCTTTGATTTCTTTCTGTGTTGATTACTTGGGTTGTTACTGAAACCTGGTGTAAATATCAGTAACACCCTATAGAAATGTATTTACAGAGAAGGACATCGAGGTGTTTGGTTCTTATTTTCCACACTGAATATCTTAACAGTTGTTGGTCTCTTCTTGTTACCCTTCATCTTTTAAAAAAACATTTTCTCTTTATCTGAAAAGTTCACCTGCTACAGGCTCCATAACGTCCAGATCTGTGGCTAATTAAAGCCAAAATTCAAGGTTTATTCAAGGTTTATTTAAAAGTCATCAGCTGTTAAATCTGGGTTTTCAGTAATTAGCTACATGTACAAGGACATAAGTAATAGGAATAAAAATGCATCATGTAAACACATATTGTGATCAGATAAAGCTCAATCAGAAGTGAACTGTGGTTTATGCTAATTGGCAAACTAATCAACATTCATGTAATTTTTGCAGACTGGTGATCAGCTGATATTTAGCTGTGAAACCGATCTCATCTACCTCTCCAATGGTCTGAAAATCACCTACTGTCAATGCTCTAAACTTTGATTTATACTTGGGGGCGGTTATTTCAGAAGTTGTATTGTTTCACGGATACTAATTAATGTTTTTCAAGATAAGTTTGAAATACTGAAGGTGTCTTGTGATCTTATAACAACTGACAGTGTCGGTTCTAAAGAAAATCAGCCCTTAGGTCTTTTTAAAGATCGCTAATCGGCCAGAAACCTGCAATCAGTGCACCACTATGGAAACACTTGTCACAATCAAGTTATTCTGGATGTGGCTAGCTCACCATGTACGTCCCACGTCAAAGGTACTTATTTCCACTTTGAGTGACGGAAATATGTCAGGAGGCAAAACTGTCTGTGCTCCCAATACGACCTTTCTACTAGAAACATTAAAAGAGCTTAAAATTATTATTTATTCAGTAACATTTCAACATAATTAAAACCTGGTGCAAGTCCATCCTGGGAGTTCTGAAGACAAACAAACTTGTGCAATACTGTTTTGTTTGCTATGTCGTTGTTCAGCAACAGCGTTGTTTTTTTTTTTTTACAGTTGATTTATAAGTTTCGCTTGTACAGTAAAGCAGTAATGTTACACTTATGGGCACAAAGCTGGTATTCACAGACTGCTGAACATAACGTTCTGAGGTGATGGATGCTGCATTGGAGGGATAGTAATTGTCCCTGGTCCGACACACCTGAATCAAATGGCACAATTAGCTCCTCAGTATGCAGTCAGGTTCTTCAGAGTCCTGCTAATTACTTGATTGTTTGACTCAGGCGTGTCGGACCAGGGACACATCTAAAAGTTGCAGGACACCGGGCTTTGAGGACTGGACTTTGACACCTGTGTTTTATTCCAAACAATCCTGGAAGATTATTTCACAATCATAACAGGAGGCATTAGACCAACTACGGATCTTAAAGATCTGTACACGCTCTTTCACCCTGACTGGGACACCACAAACAAATTTGGAGCTACACAGATTGACTTAAATAAAGAAAATAATAAAAAAAAGTTATGGTGTCTGATAATTTGTGATATTAAGTCCACCTGTGTGCGATCCACTTGTCACATGATCTGTCAGGACAAACACGTTTTCTGAAAGGCCTCAGAGGCTGAAGCGCCACTAAGCAGGAGGCAGAAACACCATGAGAGCAAGGAGCTGTCCAGACCCAGCACATACAATAAGATTAAGAGTATTCAAGTTACAGGTTGGAATGAAACATAGGCAGAAAGGGAGAAAACACTGAATACTCTGTGATCACAGTGCTGTCATTACATGTGGAACAAAGCACGATTTATCGAACATACTTGATATTTTACTCATCTTTAACGTGACCCAGTTTTACCTCAAGGTTCTAGTTAAACTCTTTCCTTGGGTCTTACAGATTTTTCCTGCCATTTTTCCACAATATATTATGAATAGCTCCATAAACAGCTTTAAAAACGGTAGAAGGGTGGTTGAACCAAACATTCAGCTATTAACCCCCCTTTTTAAATTCTGTTTAGACTAATGGTTCTGGCAAATTAGAGGGAAAATCCCCTGCATGCTGGAGACTACCTTCACTCCGGTTTGGTTCACACAGCAGTGCAGCTCGCTCTCTCGTATTATGTAACACAGAAACATGTGTTTCTGGGACGTGTGCGTCTGTGTGCGCATACTTCCTACAGTGTGAGTAAGAGTGTGTAGGTGAAGGGGAAAGTAGGCTAGCTGATATGAATAGAGGGGTGATGAATTAGCTCTCAGAGCTGAACCGCAGGATGAAAACCCATGGGTCCAGCTCACCGGGTGCAGAGCCGGCTCAAAGCACAAAAGTGTGAGGTGGGGAGGTTGCTGCAGAGGAGGAGGGAGGGGCAAAGGAATAGCGAAAGAACAAAGTTGTGCTGACTTTGGCTTCCTGTTGTTAAGCACGGCAGCCTCCAATAAAACACACTGGATATTTGGAGGGTCAACCTTACCTGCAGGTCCTCAGGAAGAACAGTGGAGCAGTTTATGAGTCTTATATGGGATTTAACGAGGTCTCAGTCAATCTGAAATCAGCCATTCCAGTTCAGCATAAGAGCAGACAGCAAGAAAGGAATCTCTAAAAACCCTAAAATCTCATGACAGGAGTTACAAACCACATGTCTGGGGCTGAACAAGGCAGGGTGTACGCGCAGCTGCCACGTCTGGTCCACTTTGTGGGGACCAGAGTTTGTTTCCCCCCTCGGTCCGGGAGGGGACCAAACATTCGTACCGAGAGCCACTTTATGAGGTGGTCTCGGTTCGCTACTGGTGTGAATACAAAGTGGCCCTGATCTGAACCAACAACATGACCTAACGAGCCACCGTAGCAGCAACATGGTTCTGAAATCATACCAGCAGCGTTCCAACATTACAGCTGAAATGTTGTGAAACCTGCGTTCAATGAGCTGCTCTTCACCCTCACAATGATTTACGGGGCAGCAGTTTGTCCTGGTTTGCCAGTTCAATTCCACGTTCCAACCTTTTCAGTCGTTGTGTCTTTGGGCAAGGCACTTCCCCCGCATCGGTGGCGCCGATGTATGGCAGTCTCGCCTGTGTCAGTCTGCCCCAGGGCAGCTGTGGCTGCTAGCATAGCTCACCACGGTCAGGGTGTGAATGAGTGAATGAGTGTGAAGCGCTTTGGGGATGTTGGACCTGATAAAGCACCATTTACCGTGTAGCAGCTGTGATAACAGCATAGATATGTTAAACAGAGGCGCTGCATGCATCATCTCCATGGTAGTTTCCTGGTCTACGTCCCACGTGTGGCTCCGTTTATTAGTTCACTTGCAAAAAGTACAATGTGCTGATTATGCTCTTAGAGCGATCTGGGCCCCTTCTGCCTTGTTGCTGCCATTAACTCTCATACAAAATGCATTTTTCAATCCAGTACCCGAATATTTTGGTTAGTTTTTATTTTTTCCCCCCATTCTCTCCATTTCTTGTTTTATCGTTTTTGCACAAGGCGAATATATTATTTCCCATAGCTGCTGTAAATCCAATAAAATCATATCTGTCAGGAGACTTTTTTAATGGTTTTGCACTTTGCCGAGCAGTGCTTCCGGTGTTGTTTTCTTTTGTTACATCAATTGCTAAAATGATATTTCAGGGGACAGAAAGTCCAAAAATTCCAAAATATGTGTTTTGTATGAAGAGGAGTTATTAGTGAGGCCAAAACTGGTATTTAAATGGTTAAAAAATTTAAGAAAATTATATTTTGTCTAGGTATGGTGAGGAATAACATTAATGATGACAGTAAAATAATGAAAATACATCTCAATCAGCAGTTTCCGGGGGAATTTATCGAAGAGCATTTTTAGCACAAAATGAAGGAATCTTCGAGGCTTAAAATTTGAAAACGGAGGTCAGACAAAGAAACGTTCAGGGTGTTCCCCTTTTTAAACTCCAGGAGCAGAATGCCAGAGCTGTCTTTGGTTTTGAAACCTTGTTTTTTTTTTTTTTTCCTGAAATTGCAGCGTGATTCATTCCTCAACTCTGTCACTCTACAGAGTAGCGAAGAGGCGGCATCTCCACAGTGTTTACGCTGCATAATTACAACAGAAAGGCTGACTGTGGGCTCCAGGGACATCAGACCTGAGGGAATCGCCTCCATCCTGACGACCTACAGAGTCAAGGTTACGCCGAGGTCATCAGGTTCAGTTTTATCTGCGTAAAAACAGCCGAGCATCAGAGAAAGACACCGTGTTCTGTGTGAGTGCGTCGACACTTTCACCTTTTGGAAACAGTAAATCGACTGTGAGCAGAAGCCGGGGTGGATCTATTTAAAACATCTAAACGCAGCCCCTGTTACCGTGACAACACGTTTCTTCATTTACAACGTTGCCCTTGACAACATCGTTGGCACGGCCTCGTTTTCTGGAGCTGCAAAAACCGCGGTGGTGATTTCTGTTTGGGGTCTCACCGTCTCTTCGGCCTGACTGCGGGCTGAAGACGAAGGCTGAAGACGAAGGCTGAGGACGAAGGCTGAGGACGAAGGCTGAGGACGAAGGCTGAGTATTGAGTAAACTTTAAAAAATATAGCTGTAGCTTTACTGGACCATACTATCTACTTTTACTTGATTAATATTAATTTGACATAGCGCTTCTTTCTTTAGTGTGAAATCTGGCTACTACTACTACTACTACTACTACTACTACTATAGCAATAGTAGTAGTAGTTACTACTTATTCTAGCTTAACAGTTTTGCACACTGAGGTTTTCTATTATTTTGCCATATTTGTTGTTTGCTTCACTATAAAAATAATCCCTCTTCAGAGTCCTAGAGATGTCCTGTAAATAAGATGATGGAAACTCTCAAAAAATCCATTTCAAATCCAGGCTGTGAGGCAACAAAGCAAGAATACTTTTGCAAGGCACTGTAAATTTCCATGTCAACCATTGTTCACAAGCCTCTGTTTTGTTGGAAGCTTCTTTTTTTTGTAGCGCTCCTGAATGAGCGATGCATTCAGGAGCAGAGACGGTTCAGCGTTCAAGGAGGGGGGAGAGGGTGCAGCGGCCCTGGGCCCGCGGTTATGAAGGGGCCTGCGCTGCCCACCGCCACTGATGGCGAAAAAGTGAAAAAGCAAAGTCGTAAAGTGACTCTGTTAGGGGTGGTTCACACGGCAGGATAATCAGCCTCAGTTTACCCTGATCTTCCCCTTCCGACAGGCCCAGACCATCTTAAAATGTGTTAGAGTGATCTGGTCCGCTCGGTGGAACATCAGGACCGCTTCATCCTCAAATCAGGGATATTGAACATGTTGGATCGTCTTTGCCCGGCGTTCCCCGAGGACAAACGAGCACGCAGCCTGTCGAATGTGACGAGTAGCCAATCAGGAAACGAGGTGAGACAGAAGAACCCAAAGCTACCTCCTTATCATAGCGCAGTACGAGCAAACCTGCTATATCTACGATTTACGTGTGGGTTCTCTTAGGAGAGCTGCGTGGGTGTGAGAGTAGGCGCACATTCGCTCTGGGGGCTGGAGAGCCGCCTTTCAGCACCTATGAGGGAGGTGTAGCCAGTCTCCCCTGCAGGTTATAGCAGAATGCAACACTCAGAGTCTAAAGCGCCATGTTGGCCAGTCAACATCATTGGCCAGGATATATTTGATTCCTGAAAACACATTTCCTGCTAATGAGGTCCGGCTAATCCTCCACACAGCATGTGGACGAATGTATTTGACCGTTTACAGCAATTAAAGTAATTTCCTCTCACCTCGTCACAATAATCTGTTAATCTGAGGAACACGTCACCCTGGTGATCATCCAGGAGAGGAATGTGATGCTAGAAAGCCCTGATAAAATGTTCCACAGACTTATTTAACATGTAGGATGGCTTATGGACATTCTGCATTTATTTGAACGGTCATTTTGTACAGTTTTGTGTCACCATAAATGGTCAGAGTTGCTGAGGACCGCACATTTTCCAGCTTTTTTAAAATAGATCCCAATTGTTGTGTGGAAAGCGACGTTTCAGGCTCCATTTTGTGCGTACACAAGCTTTATAAATGAGACCGCAGGTCCGTAATGTGTTGAAGTGAAATAGGCCCACTCTAAAACTGTTATTGGAGGAATGGTTAGAGTCGCACTCGCCACTCACTGCTGCATTGGAGGGTTTAACTTTATATTAGAGAGATGAAAGATGAATTGCATACATGGAAATATACATTGTGCAATGTGATAAACCCAAAGTCCATCTCAACAGTAACAATGGTATGCTCTGTTCAACTTTCATGACTTGCTTTAACATAATCCTGCAGAGTAATCAAGCCACCAGCACAGCCTCTAGGGGGAGCTAATGAAGCACCAGTCAGGCTGATCCAGTTTGATTAGTACTTACATTTGCATACATATGTTTTAAGGGTTTACTATTCTCACACAGAGGTGCTATTAAAACCCACTTTTATGACATTTATCTGACTATAAACACACACGTGTTAGATGCTACATGAAATCAGGAAACTCCCAAGGCAGCTCCCTCCGGGCCAAAGCGCTTCACCGGAGATCAAAAATGAGCATCTCTGCTGTAAAGCTGCGTTGGAGGGATTTTAAAACGCCATCAGATGTTCAGTTATTGTAAAGTGAGAAATGCCTGTGAGAAGATGCGGTCCAGAAAAGGGAGCAGAATGTTCTGCAGCAGATCACTGGCACTTCGCACTCCCACATCACTCCTGCTCTGTCTGTCGCCCTCCATGCTGCAGAGCGCCGCGCTTTCTGGAAGGGACACCGGAGAGGAGGAGCAGGAAACCTCTCCGGATCCGGACCTCTCCGTCATCTATGCAGCACGCCGAATTATCTCCGTCCACAATAACCAGCGCTGCACGGGACCGCCGGCAGCTCCTTTCCCATCATGCACTGCCACGGTCCTCTGGGGTTCTGCAGCAGATTTATTACCTCGGATGTCATCAGACAGAAGCAGGCCTCATCTGCAAACTCTGCACGGCTCCATTGTCCTCGTCATTTGCTCGTCTGACTCACAGTTACAGCAAACACCTGAAATGTGACTTCAGATAAAACCGAATCTCCTCACTCAGAAAATAGCCACACGCTGATCTGCGGAGAGTCTTCTTGGCCAGTTTGGGTTTCTGAACTGACTTTTCCCTGCCGGTCACTACAAATCCAGAGCAGTACGTTTCTTGCTGGGTTGGGGATCATCGTTGTGTTGATGATCCGGTTTAGGCCCAGCTTCAGGACTAAATGCTGTTTGGTGTTCTCCAAACTGGCGTTATGGCCAAACCTGTCCACGGTTTGAGAAGCTTCATGCTTCATACAGATGCATCCTTCCACACACTTCTACCCTTCCAGACAGCCATGCAGGTTCTGTCTTTGGCTCATCTGAGCTCATTATAACCTTGGAAGGTTATAATGAGCTCAGATTCATGGGTTGCTTCTCTAACATCAGTGCTGACGTGTTTCTGACAGCATCATGAGCATGATGGTTAATTAGTGGTGAACATCTGAATGAACAGAGCAGGAAGTGCTTTTATTTTTGATTTTTCCAGCAGGAAGTGTACTTATAATGTTGCAGCAAGATATTATTGGCACTAAATTACATTTATTTATTTATTTTCCTAATTGATCCAAAGTCATTTAATTCAGTGTTCAGTTGCAGCGATTCAAGTGGTCATGCATTTATTATTATGAATCTACAGCTAACATGAAAAGATTGTTATAAGCTAAGACTTTATTAATGTCACAATGGAGAAATTCATCCGTTACATCAGCTCATGTAACAAAAAGATAAGAAACATAGAACACAATTAAGAAAGAAGCTATATAGATAAAATAAAAAATGAAAAACAAAAACTAATTATGAATAAGCAGACACATGCACACATATATGTACACATACACAGACTTACATGTATGTATCTACCAGGCGACTATGCTAGATTGGTCATCTTTGCAGAATGCAAATATTACACAAGTAGTTATGAGACAGAACTGAACAAGCTAACAGCAGTGGGGATGAAGGACCTGTCTGCACAGAGGATGCCTCAGCCGGCCACTAGAGGAGCTGCTGAGCTGCTCTACAGTCCAGTGCAGTGGCTGAGAGGTGTTGTCCATCCCATAATAATCCACCAGCAACACTCGCT
>NC_046361.1:40001330-40101330 GCF_011125445.2 Fundulus heteroclitus | reverse complement strand
GAGAAAAGGACAGGTTTGGGCAGCGGTGGAGTAAAAGGTTTATTGGGAAACGATTTGTAAACCGTTGTAAAACCGTTGTACAGTTTTATTATACTTCATGCAGGGAGTATTTCATGTTATATGGACACCACAACGATAAAGGAGAAGAGGAAAAGAAAAACAACAAAAGAAAAAAAGGGAGAAAAGGTGAAAGAAAGAGGAGACAAAAGGAGAGAATCATAAAACGTCTTAAGTCTGCTTCACCACCTTCAAAGAGAGATGTAAAAAAAAACAGCACAACCAACAGACACAGTATTACAGATACAATAAAGTGCCAGCACTTTTTTTACCAGAGTGTTGCCTCACAGTGGTAACTCTAGCCTCTGAAACTCCTGTTGTATATCTAAGCGCTGACTCGGACATCCTTGTGCTTTGCTCTCCAGATCCCTGCTCAGTTTCCCAGAATTCACCTGTAAGCCTTTCAGAAGACTCCCTGGTTCTTCATTCTCAGCTGGCAGCCTCCAGGTTTCCCAGTCCTCCTGTGGTCACACCCTGCTCACTCTCCACAGTGCTTCCCCTCTCAAGACCAAGATCAAATAGTAACTCACCTGCTTCCTGGAACTGCCCCGCCTATTCCTCCCTGGCGGGTCTTTACCGCCAAGTCTCTGCTGCACCGGCCTAAGCACCCATTCCCTGATTCCTGACAACTGGCACGTCTTACTCAATAAACCTTTAAAAACTGTGTTGATCTCCTGAGTGTGTTCTGCATGTGGACCAAATCAATTGGTAAAACCATGACAAGGAAAAAATCCATTGATATTTCCACAACATATCATAGACCAGATGCATGTAATGAGGCATCACAGACTATCACAGACTAAAAGGCTGCTCTTTTACTTCGTGGGGGCAACACAAACTTTCCAAATGCACTTGTTACATGCCTGCAGGCTGTTTCTCTTTCCCCTCCCCCTTTGTCTCTTCACAGGTACTGGGGAAAGCTGGTGTCAATCTCCCTTGATTGATTCTCACCAACCATGGGCCAATCAGCATCCAGGGAGGCCTTATTTAAGCAGCCCAGCTGGGGAGAGCTAGAGATCCAACTGACTTTGTTACCTGATGCTTGTGTTGTTGCTCTTTGTGTGAAGGTTTGTGGTGGGAGTTAGAGGGTGAGGTAAGTTTTGGGTACCCTGTACATTTCATCACGTAGAGGTTTGTTTTTCTGTTAGATACACTAGGCAAGTAGGTGGGTGCCACCCATGTAAAGTTTTGGTGGAAACTTTTGTTAGATTAGATAGGCAGGGTTTTTGTTTTCTTGTTTCTTTAGCCCAGACGGTAGTTAGGCCCTGTTTTGTTTTATTACTTTCTTTGATTTGGCACCACCTAACCACCCCTTTCTCCCCCACAGTTTGTGTGAGCCTTCTCGGGATTTTTTTGTCATCAATAAATCCCTCCTTTATACAACATTCACCTGGACTCTGTCAAATTGTTGTGGTTGTCATGTTACTCCCCTCCTCACAAAAAGGGGGGGGGGGGGGCCGTAACACACTGGATAATTACTTTGGTTAGTTTGAAGCTCCCAACAAATTTTTTATGAGGAAATCCAAACCTAATTGAACAGGAACTCTGACTTGAGACAGCTGATGTGAACACTGAGAAGATTTAATGCATGGAAAGCAGGCCCCAACAATATACCAGGGCAGGTGTCCAAGACTGTGCTGGCCAGTGGATTACATCATCACAGACATAACACGTCATTGGCCCGGGCTGCCGTCCTTTCCTGTTCTAAGACAGAAACCTTCTGACAGTGGAACAGATGGAGAAGACAACACCCACGTATGGGTATGCTTTTTCTGGACTTCAGCTCAGTATTCGACAAAATCATCCCCCAGAACCTGGTGAACTAACTTGGAATCAAGTGCTGATGGATTTCCTCATAGTCTGACCCCAGTCTGCACCCCCCCCCCCCCCCCCGAGGCTTAGATACTGAGCTCTCTGCTCTATACCCTGATGAGCCAGGACTGCCGTGCTAGGTTCAGTATGAACCACATTCATTAAGTATTCAAATAACACAACAGTGTAGGAGCTCATCATGTACAACTGAGCTACAGGGAAGAGCGGACACATCTTGTGGACTAGTGTGACTAGTCTGATCCTCAATGTCAGCAAAACAAAAAAGATCAATATTGTGTTTAAGAAAAACACACCCCTGGGGCCTGTTTCAATAAGGAGGTTCAACCAACTCTGAGTTAAAACTTGAACTCTGAGTTGACTTAGCCTGAGATGGGAAACTCTGAGTTTTGGGTTTCAGAACAGCTGAAATGAGTTAGTTCAATCAACTCTGAGTTCACTGACTCTGAGTTAAGCGCGTGCACCACAACTATAAAAAGCCATTATCAATGGAGCGCAGATATTACGAGTCACCATGGCAACAGCGTCAGACAAAAAAAGGTGTGCATATTTCTCACCAGCAGAACTGGATGTGCTTATGCAAGCAAATGCAGAATTTGACCATGTATTAAAAAAAAAATAAAGCAACACGGCTGCAGCGGTGAAGGAGAGAGAGTTAGCTTGGGTCAAAATCGCTGCTCGAGTCAATGCGTAAGTTTACATTTTAATTACTTTTATACAGTGTTGGGTGTAATGAATTAAGTTACTAAGTCATCCAAATACTGTAATTAAATTAAAGACTATAAAACAATAGTGGATTTAATATCAAATTTTAAAAGGTATATTTTTAATTTAACTTTCTCCCTCTAGTTACACACTTTGGTCAATTTAAGAATAATTCATGCAATTGAATATTGATTATTTGAAAGCATTAGAAGCATTAGTGCAGTTTCTTGTCTCTCCTTGTATTGTTCAAGTGGTTGAGGTTGATTTAGGATTTAGAAAGTAATTAATAAGTAAGTAAAACAAATTAGTAAGTAGACCAATACTGTCTAGAGACAGTAATTATTACATTAATCTAATTAAGACTTGTTGAAGATAACATTTTTAGTTAGTAATTAAGAACTATTTTAGAGTAACTTACCCAACTGTTATAATATCAGAGGTGAAACTGGAAGAACAGTATTTTATTAAACCTAATTTAATTTTCATGGATAGGTGCAATCCTGCAGGCATCAAAAGAACATGGCAGCAGCTGAAAATGAAATATAAAAACATACTTCAAGCAGGTAAGCCTTGAGCACATCATAGGTGTAGAGTAGCTACCTGGCTTTACAAACATTTGACATATTAAATGACTAAATGGCATTCAGTGTCTAGCAGTGCAGCAGCATTTCTGACATAGGTCTAAATGTTCATTCTCATTTGACTTCTACTCAGCCAACAGAAAGAAGGCAGAGGCTCGTAAAACAGGGGGAGGACCTGCACCACCACCCCTGACAAATGCAGAAGAGATGGCCCTGAGCCTAAATGCTGGAATATTTTTTTTATATAGACTAAATGTGATATTTCCATTGATATTACTTTGGGTTGGGTTTTTTGTTGGTCCCAACAGATTTGGATGGTAATATCTGCCTCTTGGAGCCTCCTGTCCCAACAGTACCCCATACAGTTGTCAGTAGCCTACTCCATACACCATCAATTATGACAAATAGTATTATAAAGTTTACTTTATGAAATGCTCATCTTCACAGGATGATGGGGATGAAAAAAACGTTTCTGCTGCCACAGACAGGCCTACAGAGGTAATTTTAATATTATATGTAGGGCTGGGCAACGATTAAAATATTTAATCGCGATTAATCGCCCTGATTAATCGCGATTAATCGCGATTAATCGCATTGTATTTACAAACTCCAAGAATGAATTCAAAAGTAGTGTAAAGAACACTTTTATTTTAATGTTCTGCTGCCATATGAACAAAAGTGTTGTAACATTTGTAGCACTTATCAGTAACACATATTTAGTGTAAAGCTCAACTTAAACATGTAAAACAAAAAATAGCAATAATAATAAATTAAAGCTTATTGCCACTGACAGGGAATTCTCTTTATGGGGAAAAAATCTACCAAAAACAGGCAATTTCTGAGGTAACCGCAAGGAGCAGCATTACCATTTTATGTTCAATACCAAAATTTAACTTGGCAGTGGTTACAACTAACTTGTTTCTGTCATATTCCATGCTGGAAGAACTTTAAACTGAAATGCTTGCTAACTCGATATGCTTGCGTTACTTGCGTTTATTTGACGTTAACACGCGGTTTTTTGTTGTTGCTTTCTCGCGTTCATATAGTGAATGGCAGGGCATGGATACTTTGAAACGAGAAGCGACTTCACCGACGGCGTCGATGCAGACCCCCCCCGCTCCGCTCCGCTCCGCTCCGCTCCGCTCCGCACAAAACTTGTTCCGGCCGCCAACTCACCGCCTCGCCTCGCCTCGCCTAAGCTCGCTCGCGGTACCTGCGGGAAACACCGCCTTCCGCATGTCGGCTTTGTTTTTTTCCGGCCAGTATCTTTCTTCCTCTGAATCCGAGGCTTGGCTGACAGCGAGGTTATTGGCGCATTATCGCCACTTACTGTTCTGATTCAAAGCCCTACACCGCAGCAACAGACCTTTACAAAATAAAAGCATCTGAGCAACATGCGTTAATGCGCGTTAAAGAAAATATCGCCGTTAATAGTCTAATGAGTTAACGCAAAATTAACGCGTTAACTTGCCCAGCCCTAATTATATGTCTACACATCAAACAATCTACACATTCACATTTATATGTGGAGTAGCCTGTAGAATCCAAGTTTATATCTATAAATGGTCATTCTTATCTCTACCCCCCAGAGTGTGGAAGAACAGCAGGAGGAAGGTCCATCAACTTCTTGTGCACAGATGGACACAGTTCAGTGATTTACAGTAAATGCCACAGTTTCATTCTGAATTTTAGACTACATTCATGATGTAACTCTAATCTAATGTATTTTCAGTTGCCAGTTAAGGCAGTTAAGGAGTTATATAGACTTCTTCTTATTAAAAAGATTGAAAAAAACAGCAAAGAACTTGTATACTTGGACCGCCAGATCCAAAAGGCAGATCTGGAAATCGACATTCTGAAACTAAAGCTAGAGGTGAGTGTATGGTCACAGGTGAATTCTAGGAAGTATTGAAACTATTTTAAAATCTTTTTTTTTTTTCTTTTTTTTTAGCAAATGAAGAACACCATATAAATTGCTGTGATAGGATAGGGATATGACAAAAAATCCACTCTGGGCCTCAAAATCCTTTCCCGACGTAAATGTAACTCCCTACGAAGTAATACAGCCTCTTCGTCAACAGGATCATCCATAAAAGGTCATGTCATTTCATTCCCTTTGATGCGCTCTGCTGAAATGTGAGCAATGAATATGTCCCCAAAGAATCAATGAGGTGTTTAAACACCACTTCCTCTTTAAAAAAGGGGAGGAGACCAAAATAAACTCTGGGTTTTCTGAAGAAATCCTGCTCCCGACCAGGTTAGGTTCACAGAGTAAATTGCCATGGTAACTGACTCTGAGTATAAATTACCTCTCTTTCAGAAATGGGCTTGACTTACTCTGCTTTCTCAGGTTTAACTTACCTCCCTTTCTGAAACAGAAAACCCAGAGTTTCCCTCATTTCAGGGTTAACATACTCAGAGTTTTCACTTAACCTCCTTTCTGAAACAGGCCCCTGGAATCTAAAATACCTCAGATTGGAAATGTGGAGAGAGGACAGCAGAGGGCAGAAGGGAGAATCATCAGGACAGCGCTTCCCTCCATCCTTGACACTGGTGGCAGACGCTGCCTGACCAGTGCTCAGACAACCATAAAAGACTCCTTCAACCCCCAATATGGACTGTACACCTTGCAGACCCCCCATACATACCAAACTAGTCACTTTACATGGACACTGTGAACCCTATATGGTGCGCTGGCAACAAAATTATTATTTGAGTAAAGGCTTACCACTAAAGCAAACAAATGTTGTCTTCCGGGCACAGTTCCAGTCTGCCCATTTCCCTGAGGAGCCAGGGCCAAAGTATGCTACTGCACAAATTTCTGTTGCAACATCAGGTTCAGAGTCTGCCCAGTATCTCAGTGAGGGTTTCAGGCCATCCACCCACATCCAGGGACTTCTGAAAAGACCAATCCAGGCAAACTGTCCCCCAGGAATCATCTCTCTGATCCTGGTGTTTTCCAAATCATTTCTAACACTGGCCAGGTCTGTGTGGTGTTCTCTGCAGTAGCTCTGAGCTGCGGTCCAATTCATGTTAATGTTGATGTAAACAAAAGTCACATTCTGACCTGAAAACAGACGACAGTTAATTGGAAACAAAATTGCGAAACTGTAGGGCTTGGTGGTTTTGTTTGATTTACAGACCTTACCTTCCACATCAGAGCAGATTACGTTATAGGATGTTTTACAGTCCTTGTCATTCCACTTTCCATTTGAATCTGTTGTCACACAATAGTCAAAATATCCATATTCATTTGGTTGAGTAGACAACCAGCTTCTAAACTCAGTTTCGCCATCTTTGTAGAAACTGCTGTCAGATATTGACCATTTCCAGTTATTCCTGTCATCATACAATCCAATCCACACTGGCTGCAAATAACAATAATAATGATAATAATAACTAAACTATAGAATGTTAAAGCTCCACATTTAATCCCATTTCTATCCTTCCTGTTAGTCCTAACTCTCTGTTTTTCATAGTCACACTAAGAAGACAGACACCCCAACCATTTGTATGGTTCAGTGAATAAAACATGAGGGGTTATTCATGAATTGCTTACTTTTTGCTCACAGCACCTGCTTTATTTATATTCTCTGCACAAAATAATTTCCCAAACTGCTCCACTGTTTCCTGTTTTCCTGTGTTACCACAACTATAAATGGGCCTTATGTGGGTCTAAATCAGAAGAAAAAATGTATTTTTGTCCTGTCATGTCTATGACATCTGTACCGTTTCTTGCAAATGTTTTTACTCACATTGGCTTTTTACCTGATTTATTACAGTCCAACTGCTCTTTTTAAAATTACCACAGCATTTCTTATTGCTACACAGCAAGAAAGGGTACTTTAAAAGAGAAGGTCTTTAACTGTAAAAACAGCATTTACAATAATCTTTCTCATTAAGGGAGCTCTGAGATGGGCCTGTAGTTCTCCAGTAGTAGTTTATCTAAATTGTTCTTTTTCAGCAGTGGTTTGATAATTGCTGTTTTAAGGAACTCAGGGAAAACACCTGACAGAAGGGACGTGTTTATTATCTGAGTCAAATCAGACACTATGACAGGCAGAACTTTCTTAAAGAAAACTGTGGGGAGAACATCAAGGCAGCTGGAGGAGGAACTTAGCTGCTGAATCATTTCCTCTAAGCTTTTGTTGGTTATTTGAATGAATTGGAACATTTTGTCAAGATCAGTTCTAGTTGAATACAGTTTTGGTTCTGAACTTGATATGGATGTACAGACTCATCCTTTGATCTTATGGATTTTCTCTGTAAAGAAGTTAGCAAATTCATTGCAGGCCCTGGTGGAGTGGAGTTCAGAAGTAACAGACACAGGATGGTTTGTTAACCTGTTGACTGTGGCGAATAAGACACGAGTTTTATTAATGTTTTTGTTGATAAAGAAAGATTCCCTTGCATTTTTCAGTTGTAAGTTATATCTGTAAAGTCTGTCTTTATAGATGTAAAGGTGAACCTGGAGTATAGTCTTTCTCCATCTGCGTTCAGCTTTTTGACACTCCGTTTTGTTCACTTCTAACTGGAGAACTGCTCCACAGCATTTTTTTTTACTTACGAATAATCTACGTTGTTTTTACGTTCAACCAAGTTCAACTATGGACTCTTTGATCTCAGGGCATGATCTTTTAAAAGTCCCCAAGGAGCTTTTTCCTTTCGTGCCCCGTCTCAGTGGAACAATCTCCCTTTAGACATTTGGCAGCCATGTTCTGTGGAGGTTTCTAAAGCCAAACTAAAGACCTATTGATTCACTTTATCCTATACAGCCTAATTTAATGCCTAAACCATATCGTTTTAATATTGGTGTTTTTTGTTTTTATGTTATTACAGTTTTCATTGATTGCTTTGACCTGTTTGAAGAAACTGGCATCCTCTCAGTTTTCATCATCACCATCTCAGCAGAGCATTTTCATTGGTTTGAGACATTTTCCCCGCCCTTTTGCAAAACAGTTAACGCAGATGTCATTCAAGCAATCCAAACTCCATTGCTTTAGCTGTGGTAGCATAACAAAAACCATATGTTCCAAGCTTTTTAGAAACTTCTTCATCAGTATGAAATCACTGAAGCACCTGTTTGACACTTCTTCACACAACTTTTAAATTTGCAGTCAGTCTGCAGGCCTTAAAAGGGGCTATGTTGTGTGTTGTTCTTTGCAAGAATGGATGGTCTTGAGAGGCAGAGTAAGAGGTAGATGGGTCCATATGCTAGGTAGAGGTGGAGGTTTAGCTAGAAGGGCTCAAGTTACAGACAAAATTCAGGCAACTGTGATTGACCATGTAGTAAATCATGGCCTTTCACATAGAGAGGCTGGATAAAGAGTTTAACCTGTTCTCAACAGAAACACTGTTGCATCCACTGTCAGAGTTTTCCGACTGGAGAACAGGTAATGTTGCTATACAGTATTTCATGTAATTGTTTTCCACATTTCATATATTCTTTACAGAATTGAAAGGCTACCGGCTGGTGGTGGTAGACTCAAAATTTTCAGTGTTGAGCAGAAGGCAGCCATTGTGAACATGGTTCTGGCAAATAACGCCATTAGGCTGTGTGAAACCTGGGCAGCAGTGATTGCAGATCAGGGCGTATTTAAAAATGTAAATACTGTGAGTGTGACCACAATTAACCGTGTCCTCAGAAGGAACCATATGGCAATGAAACAGCTTTACAGAGTTCCATTCCAGAGGAACTCTGATGCTGTGAAGGAGACTAGATGCCAATATGTGGAGGTAAGGAAACATTACAGCACTATACTCTTATTCCTTGGCAAATCATACAGTTACTTTATTGTCAACTGGGGTTACTTTTATGTACGTAAATGTAATTTTAAAGATTTTCTTTTTTGTTCATTAGCGAATCATGGAGCTTGAAGCTGAGGAGGAACTTCATGTTTTCCTTTATGTTGATGAAGCCGGCTTCAACCTCTGTAAACGGTTGAACGGTTGAAGAAATGACGTGGCGACGTGGGAGGAACCTCATTGGCCATAGGCCACCGTTACAGTTCCAGGGCAGAGGGGCGCCAACATAACTATGTGTGCTGCTATTTCCAATGTTGGAGTCCTTTGTCATATTCCAGCGATGGGCCCCTACAATACTGAGCGCCTCATTGCATTTCTTAACACCCTGCATGACAGGCTCATCCCACCTCAGGAGAGAAGGGTGTCGAAGCCTGGCATGCCACTCTTTGTGATAATCTGGGACAATGTGAGAGGCATGTCATGGATGGATCAGGCATGCAAGAAGATTTTTCCCCAGGTGCATCGCAAGGGAAAATATTGAATGTGATGAAGATGAGGCCATGTGGCTTATTCGTCAGGAAAGAATGGACTAATAGAAACAAACAGCCCTAGTATTTTCTGTTGGAATCTTTCATTTTTTTGAATATTTCATTTGTTTATCTGTAAAAAAAGAATGAAAAATCAATAAAATTTGCATCACATCTTATCTGCCTCTGGATCAATTTTTTGCAAGGCAAATTAGACTACAAATGATACTGTAAGCTGCGTACAGTCTTTGGCTACAATGAACCAGCATTGCTGCACTTATTCACACTGAGTGTGGTATTTTGTATTTTGTTGCCCCTTGTGTAATGAATGATTAGAATGGCGCAAACATTTGTGTGCAGGTTGTGTTGTTTGAGGGCAAAATTTGGTTTTGGTTCATATTTTAAATGTTTTTGCAGAGTTGGAGCCTTTTGCAAACAAAATGTGTAATTTTGACCATTGTTGCTACTGTTTAGGCCTCTGCGTTAACTGTTTTGAAAAAAAATGTGGGTTTTGAGTTGACTGCTGCGTCAATCTATGAAAACTGTAAATTTTATTGTTTTACTTCTTGTTTTAGTATTTTTATCATCTACTGTTCAGCACTTTGAAGAAAAGCACTTAATAAATAAAGTTATTATTATTATTATTATTATTATTATTATTATTATTATTAATTATAATACTATTAACCTGTTTTTTATATTTTCATTTATCTCTTTGCATGGTTTTCTTCTTGTATATTGAGTTTTTCAAATAGTTTGGTCACCATTATTGTGGATATGGAAAGGGCAATATAAATAAATTATAAAATTTAAATAACTTCAGCTAAAAAAACAGTACTGTAAAGTCTTTAAATGCTAATTATAATCTGAGCAGTAATGTTTCCTTGATGGAATGAACGGAAACTACCCATTGTCTGAAAGTTCAGAAACTTTGAACAAAGAGAGAAAAAAGGAAATTACATAGCGATTTGCATCCTTGAAGATTTTGTTTAGAGTTTTCACATCTTCCATGTCATGTACAGTTGCCAGGTCTGCGTATTTTTCTCTGCAGTACATCTGAGCATCCATCCAGGTTTTACTTTCATTAATAAAATGGAACTGACGTGCAGTGATGATGTGCAGCACTGGAGTAACACAAAAACAGTCATCAGAACTGAGGCAAAAAGGTCACTGACTTCTGAAATCTGTCCAGTAACTATTTAAAACATACTGTGTAAGTGGAATAATAATAATAATAAACTTTTATAACAGTACTTGCCTGACGCAGCAGCGATTATGTACGGTAAAGCCATTCTTCTTAGTTCCCTGCTCTGATCTGTCAGTTTGAGTCTGTGGATAAGCAGAAAATTGAAAAGCTATTTGCATTCTTCATAATCTGTTTTTCCTGAAAAATTATTCAAAACTGTTTTATTTACATAGGCAAGGTCACAAGTAACACATGCTTACATCTGATTGTGGACTTAAAAGAAAAAGATAAAGATAAAGAAAAAAAATTTGAAAATCAGAAACATGGGAGACCTGAGTCCTGAGGTATGGCAACGTAGAGCTTAGTCTCCTGACTAAAAGCAAGAATGTTCACCCAAAAACCAAGAAAAAAACAAATTTTGATGTGGAGAATATCAAGAAAGGGTAAGTGATGGCTTGGAGACAGATGGGTAAAAAGTCAGTGAAGGACTGAAACACGAGGATACCAATGCTAGAAGATAAGATGGATAAGGAAGGGGAACCAGTGAGTCTGATGCGTATTCTCCAGGAACTAAGAGGATTTAGGCAGGACAACAACCAGAAAGCTTGAAGGTGTTCAAGACAAAATCACAGGAATCAACCCGAGACTAGATGAAGCAGAGGCAAGAATTGTGGCAACTGAGGAGAAGTTCCAAAACACTGAACAGGTGCTAGTGGAAACGTTAACAATACAAGAGCAACTCTGGGATAAACCTACGCATCAAGAAGACCGTTTAAGGAGAGAGAATCTGAGGAGGTTATACAGGATATACAGAATCAGAATCAGACTCAGACTTACTTTAATGATCCCAGGGGGAAATTATTTTTTGTTACATGCTCCAGAATACACACATTATATATCATTCCACACAAGGTAATACCATGTAACAATAATATCACTTCCCTTGGGAATCCAAGGGAAGTGATGGTGACTTGTGCAAAGAACAGTGCAGAGAATGCATAAATGACAGTTACAGAGGGGGGGGGGGGGGAGAATAACTGAGGGAGGTGTTGTAGAGATTGATGGCCACAGGCAGGAATGATTTCCTGTGGCGCTCTGTGGTGCATCTGGGTAAGAGGAGCCTTCTGCTAAAGGAGCTCCTCTGCTGGTCCAGTGTGTCATGGAGAGGGTGTGAGACATTGTCTAAGATGGACTGTAGCCTGGACAGCATCCTCCTCTCTACCACTGCCGTCAGAGTGTCCAGCTCCTCTCCCACAACATCCCCCACCCTCCTGATCACTTTGTTCAGTCTGTTGTTGTCAGCAGCCCACAACCCACTGCCCCAGCATGTGACAGCGAAGAAGAGCGTGCCGGCCACAACAGACTCATAAAACATCCTCAGCATCGTCCCACAGATGTTAAAGGACCTCAGCCTCCTCAGGAAGAAGAGTCGGCTTTGGCCCTTTTTGTAGACCGCCTCAGTGTTCCTGGTCCAGTCCAGTTTATTGTTAAAGTACACTCCCAGGTACTTATACTCCTCCACAGTGTCTACAGGGACCCCCTGGATGGAAACAGGGGTCACAGGTGTTTTTGTCCTCCTCAGATCCACTATTAGCTCTTTAGTCTTTGTCACGTTGAGCTGCAGATGGTTCACCTCACTCCAAGTGACAAAGTTGCCCACAAAAGTCCTGTATTCACTCTCATCACCCTTTTCAATGCAGCCAACTATTGCTGAGTCATCAGAAAACGTTTGAAGGTGACAGGACTCAGTGCAATAGTTGAAGTGTGAGGTGAAAAGGGTGAAGAGGAAGGGGGAGAGGACAGTCCCCTGAGGGGCCCCAGTGTTGCTGACCACCCTATCAGACACACAGTTCTGTAGGCGTACATACTGTGGTCTGCCCGTCAGGTAATCAACCATCCAGGACACCATGGGGGCCTCCACCTGCATCACCATCATCTTCTCGCCCAGTAGAGCTGGACGGATGGTGTTGAAGGTACTGGAGAAATCAAAGAACATGATTCTCACAGTGCTCGCCAACTTGTCCAGATGAGTGTAGACTCTGTTCAGCAGGAAGATGACGCTGTCCTCAACTCCCAGGCGGGGCTGGTAGGCGAACTGTAGTGGATCAGTGAAGGGTCTGACCATGGGCCTTAGCCGCTCCAGGACTAGCCTCTCTAAGGTCTTCATGATGTGGGACGTCAGTGTTACCGGTCTGTAGTCCTGAGGGCCGCTAGGACGCGGCGTCTTTGGCACAGGAACGCTGCAGGACAACTTCCACAGCACGGGGACTCTCTGGAGGTGCATGCTCAGGCTGAAGACAGAGCTAAGTACACCACACAGCTGATCGGCACAAGCTTTGAGCACCCTGGGGAATACACCATCGGGGCCTGCAGCTTTACCGGAATGCAGTCTGGTAAGCTGTCTTCTCACCATGTCAGGTGTGAACGACGTTACAGTGGCAGCAGCAGGGGGAGGGGTGAGGGCCTTCGATCGTGAGGTACGTAAGAAGGGGGGAGGGGTGGAGTCGGTGGATGTAGATATGTGTGGTGAGGAGCAGACAGGGTGTCTGTCAGGAGGAGGAGGAGTGGGGGGTAGATCAGGCCTTGTAGGCAGATCAGCAGCGGGGTGATGTGGGGGGTGGGCTGCAGTATCAAACCTATTAAAAAATAAGTTCAGTCGCTCATCTCAGGAGGCTGAGATGAGCGACTGAGATCTCGCGAGAGCTGTGAGCTGTGCGTAAGTAAAATGGCGGCATACATGTAGTTCAAAATTAAATCCACTCAGGTAAGTAATAACCAATAACTGAAAATTAAACAAAGTAAAGTTTAAATATTAACAATTATCTAATTTTTCACGAGGGAACAAACTGGAAGAAGAGACCTTGACAAGCCTGGAGAGCTACCTGGACGAGTGTTTTGATAACATCGTGATGGGGAAAAAAATAATCCCGCAGCCAAAAACACACCTTCACTCAAACGAACTCTGTCTAGCTCTACCGGTGCATCAACTTCCACTTTGTCTCCCGACAGGAGCTACAGCGACGTCCTGGAATCCATTGACAAGAAGCTTACCAGCCTGGACGCTCGCCTCGCCTTGGTAGAGGTGCTCCACAAAGAGTTTCAGGCTCTCAGAGAAGCGGTTGAATTTAGCCAAGCCCAGCTAGCTTCTATTGCCGTGGAGAACGAGGCGTTGAGGGGGGAAGTTACGGAGCTCACCGAGTGGTTGATGCAGCTCTCCGGCGAAAATAAGAGGATGAAAGAATCCATTCTAAACATACAGTCGCAAAGTATGAGAGACAATCTCGTCTTTGCAGACATCCCAGAGCAGCAGGAGGAGGACCCCGAGTTTGCAATACGTGAATTTCTCCAGCAGAAGCTGAAAATCCCGGCGGAACAGGTAAAAATCATCACCTTTCATCGCATTCACCGGCTCGGAGGTAAGAAACCCGATAAAATCTGTCCTTGTCCAATTGTAGCTAAATTTGAGCATTATAAACAAAAAGTGTTTGTTAAAAGCTATGGCCGCGAATTGAGAGGAACGGATTTCAGTGTTAATGATCAGTTTCCTAAGGAAATCCTAGACCGTAGCCGAGTGTTATTTCCAATCAGGAAAAAATACATTAATGATGGCGTCAGAGCTAACGTTGCAGTTGACAAACTTTATATCAATGGTCAGTTGTTCAGGGATCAGAAGATCACTCCTTGGCTTTATTAGATGCACAAAGGGTGGATTTGGAAAAAAGGAAAAAAAAATGTGTATAGTTCGGAACACGATGATAAAAGAAATAAATGCACAGCTCAAGAGCACGTTGGCACGGTATGGTTGTTAGTCACAGTTGGGTACATGAGGCATGGGCGGTGTTTTTTTCTCTTTCATCTTTTCTCACTCTTTGCACTCTCTCAATTCTCTGTCTTTCTTTATATTATTCATCTGCTCCTTTCCTGCTGACCAGGAAATCACAAGCACGTCAGATGATGCTACCTGGGTCTTTGTATAACTATTCTTCTGAGGACATGCACTTTTCAACTTCTCACTTTCACCTATGATGAATGTAAAGTTTGTGACATGGAATGTGCATGGAGCTGGCACCAGGGGAAAAAAGCTAAAGATATTTAGATAAATAGTGCAAAGCAATAACAATATATAACGTTGCTCAAACTCACTTTATCAAGTTATTCCGCAAATCCCTCGAATTCTTCTTCAGTGTCCGAATTAAACAGTTGGGCGAATACGGGATCCAACGTGCCCGGCTCCGTCCCGTCGGCGTCGTCACTAATCGAGGCAGTGTCGCTGCTGTTGTCTAGCAGTTCAGTGACAATTCCTGCCTTCCTGAAAGCTCGGACCACAGTTGAGACTGATATATCATCCCAGGCATTTACGATCCACTGGCAGATAGTGGCGTATGTCGTCCGGCGCTGTCTCCCTGCCTTGGTGAACGTGTGTTTGCCTTCTGTCATCCACTGTTCCCACGCAGTTCGCAGTCTAGCTTTGAATGCCCTGTTGACACCAATATCTAGCGGCTGGAGTTCTTTTGTCAATCCACCCGGAATGACGGCGAGTGTTGAATTAGTGTGCTTCACTTGTTTTTTGACACCATCTGTGATGTGGGAGCGCATGGAGTCGTAGATCAATAGGGACGGAGCTGTGTGAAAAAAGCCACCCGGCCTCTTCACGTAAATTTCTCTCAACGACTCGCTCATCTTTTCTTCATCCATCCATCCCTTTGAGTTAGCTTTGATGACGACGCCAGCTGGAAAGTTTTTTGGCAAGGTCTTCCTCTTGAAAATAACCATGGGTGGAAGTTTATTGCCATTAGCCTGGCAAGCGAGAACCACAGTGAAAGAGGACTTCTCATTCCCTGTGGTGCGAACATTTACCGTGCATGCTCTCGTTTTATCCACAGTGCGGTTCACAGGAATATCGAAGGTGAGTGGAACCTCGTCCATGTTGGTGATGTGCTCTGGCCGGATCTTTTTTCAGTAATGTTCTTTTTGCAATATGCGTGGAAAGTGGCCAGCTTTTCTTGGTAGTCTTTAGGCAGTTGCTGTGAAACAGTAGTCCGTGTGCAGATGGAGAGATTACGTCTTTTCATGAACCGAAAGCACCAAGTTCGCTTGCTAGCGCTGTTGCCTTCATTCAAATAGTGATTGTACTGACACTTCTACTTGCTGCTCTCTGTTCAACAACCCACTGTTCGAGTTTGTCCTCCAACGGTAGCCATCTCGCCTTGTTCCCTTGGAAACTCTGTTTAGTTTTCTTTACTTGGCGCAGGTCGTCTTCTTGCTTCCTCCACTTCCGCACCATTGATTCGTTAACGTTAAATTCTCTGGCTGCTGCTCTATTCCCGTGTTCTACTGCGTGACTGATCGCCTTGAGTTTGAACTCTGCGTCGTAGGCGTGTCTCTTAGTAGGAGCCATTTTGGGATCTGTACGTAACACACACGGAATGAAACGGCGACTCGCGCAGTCATATAACCCAGCATGCACCGCGCGCTTCTTCTTCTACAGGGGAAAATTAAGTCGGCGGCTGCTTACCATATTGGTCCATATATAAGGCGCACAGGATTATACGGCGCACTGTCAGCTATTGAGAAAATTTGAGGTTTTTAGGTGCGCCTTTTAGTGCAGAAAATACGGTAGATATAGAACAGGAAATATGCAATAATATCACAACGTCAGATTTGCCGTTTATTAGCTCAAATATAAAACGGCATACATGCTTTAAAAATATTAACATCAGCTCTACTCTGACAGCATGGTGGGAGTTTCTTAAAATGACGAAGTCATCACTTTTCCCATGCAGTCATACACCCATCTGGAATAACCCTGACATCCTACAAAATAATAATATGATAAACTTTACATACTGGATGAATAAAAGTATTGAATATCTGGAACATCTACTTGACAGAACCGAGTTCATCAACTTTGCCAAACTAAATATGCAATATGGCATTAGTAAAAATAAATTCTTAGAATATGAACAATAGTAATGGGTCGATGAGGCGTCATGAAACGTTTCGACACATTGGCAAACTGTGTTGAAACTGTGCCGATACTGTGTCACTGAATACTGACACTTGCTGGACCTTAAAAATCCCTACAGGCAACCTGGTTGACAGAGTTAACTGACACTGATTTGATGACCAAGTATACACAATACAATTTAAATCATTGTATGTTGCATTGTATTATTTTATATTTTCATCTGACTTAAACATATATTAGATTTTTTTTTAGATACAGTCAATAAATAATGTGAAGGAGGATGCTTGTGGACTGGCTTTTTTATTTTTTACAAACGGTCGATCGGGCGCTGTGTTTAGTTACCTGACTGATATCATCTGTTCTGAAATCGGAAATGCTGAGTATGACAAAGGGAGGAAGAACTACTCAGAGTAGCAGCTTTCTACTCAGTGTAGATCAGCCGTTTTTTCTGAAACGACGCTCAGAACAAAGACGCACAGCGCAACCCGCCCAACCATAAAAGGCGTCTGCCCAACCTATCCATCAGTGGTGCGCTCCGATCAGCACCTTGCGCTCACAGAGCGAGACTGTGGTACAACACCATCACACCAGAGTTGCAAAATGGTTAAAAATTAACCATTATTAACCGTTATTTTGTTTACAGTTCAGCTTGGATTTTCTTTACTGCGCAGCATAGCTTTGCTGTGCGCGCTGCTATGCGCGAATGCACACGCGTGCAGCTTAGAGGGAACAGAAACAGTTTGGCGCGTCAGTCAGTTCGAAACAGGTGCTGTATTGGTCACGTGACCGAAACAGTTCCTGTATCGGTTACGTGACTTTTCCGTAGCAATACACACATCAACACGGGTTTCGCTCTATGAGACCGACACATGCGCCGACGCATCGGTGTTGCCGGACCCATCACTAATGAACAACTTAAATCTATAATTAGAAATAAATTTAAGCATATTAAAGGTGGTTTACAAATCCCAACTAATATATTAGAGTTCCTAGATTTACCCCCCCCCCCCCAAACTACTGTCTAAATCATACAGGACACTGACTAAAATAGATGATTCAATATCTCTTCCTATTATGAAATGGGAAGAGGATTTATCAGACAGCTTTGAACAAAACTTCTGGGCTCAGATATGTCTAAGAACTTTCAAATTGACTAGAAACACCAACTTACAACTAATACAATACAAAATCCTTCACAGAGAACACTACACAGGACAAAGATTATTCAAGATGGGTTTGTCACAATCTAATATCTGTCCACACTGCATAGGCAATCATCCTGATAATTATATTCATGCGTTATGGTTATGCACACCAGTCCAGAGGTTCTGGACACAGATATGTAAGGACTTATCAAAGTGCCTGAGTTGTAAAATTTCACCTTCCCCATCAGTTTGCTTGCTCGGTAATTTTGAGGAAAGCCCCCTGGGAAAAAAAATAGTTTACAGGGTTTTCACTGCATTATGTATCGTAAAGAAAACTATCCTCATGAATTGTAAAAGTAAGGAAAATCTCAGTATCAATCAGTTTAGAGATCTTTTGTTGGATCATATTAATCTTGAGACAGCCTCTGCATCCACATCTGATCGATCTCTTTGGGCTCCTTTGATCAGCACCATCACTTAGTGGAATGGGGGGCGGTGGGTTGCTTCCTGCAGGGCGCAGTGGCTGGATGGAGGGGTTCCTGGGGCTCTGGGGGGCACTCGGAGTAGGGGTGCTTGGTGGGTCTGACTCCAGGGTCTGTTGCCCCCATCTGGGAGGGGCTTGGGAGGCCTACGGGTGGCCCACAGTAGCCGCTTGCGGCGCTCTTGGGGAGCTGCATGGTGACGGACGTGGGTTACTGACCTGGTAGCTGTGCTGTCGCTGGGTTGGTCCGGGGTGGGTCTGGGGTGCCTGGGGCGAGCCGCCCTCTGGTGGGGGCCCCGGCGGAGCCTCGGGGGTTCTGGTTCCGGGGGGGGGGGGTGCCGCTTGGGGTCTGGGCCGGTGCGCACCCGGGTGTCTCCCCCTGCACGGGGCCTCTGGTGCGCTGAGGGCCTCGGGGCCTGTTGAGCTGGTAGGGGGGCATGGTCATTAACATCTCAGGGCTGATGCTCTTCCCCTTCATTGGATAGGCACTCTGCTAATGGGGGGAGGGGAAGGAGGGGGAGTAGTGACTAACCCAGCCTGGATGTCTACTGTTGTTTGTATGTTGAGTTGTTTGAATATCAGTGTTGGGGAGGGATCAAATCTACAGGGGGTGGGGGGGGGGTGGACGTTCTGGTGGGCTTGTGTCCGGCCCCCTGTTCCGGTCCTGGTCCGTTTATTCTCCCGGTGTGGGTTTCGCCTGCGGGGTGGGGTTTGCGATGGCTCGTGCAGGCTGGCTGGCCAGGGTCCCCCCTCTTATTTATTTATTGGGGGGGGGGGTAAAGCCAGCAGGCTTGGTGGGTGGGCTGGGAGGGGGGGGGTGGGTGGAGGTGTTGGTCCTGGTGGGTGGTTGGCTCGCGGGCCCCTAGGCCTCTCCCTGGCCCCCGGGCTATGGTGGTGCCGCTGGCGGGGCCCCATTCTCCGGGTGGAGCTTTCGGGGAGCGGGGGTGCCTATTGGAGTCAGTAGGGAAGCTGGCTTCCTGGGACTGCTGTAGGCTCCCCAGTCCTTTTCTCCCCATCCCAGGACTGCTCCCGCTGCCTGCTCCATCACGCTGCCACACATGTAGGACCTTGGGGAGGGGGGCGTTACTGGAGGTTGCCACTTTCTGATGACGTCCCTCACCCCAATTTTATCATGCATTTTAGACACTTTCACTCCAAACATTTTTACAACGCACATTCATGTAGGCCAAGGTATGGGGGGGTGGGGGTGATGTCGTCTGGGGGGGGCTTATGTTGTGTGAGCCTCGCTTCGGAAGGCTCCCTTCACCCCCTCTCGCATTTAGACATTGAGGGTTCTGGGCAGTTGCTTGGAGGGGGGGCGCTGGCACCAGCTTTCTTCCGGAGGGGGGGTGGGCTGTGCCGTGCACCCTCTTCAGCGCTCCCAGTTTTAAACACACTTGAGAACAACATGCAACAACAGAACATCTGAGCGGGCGTAGGGAGGATCGGGGTCTTTTGCACACCCCCGATCCCCGATTATGGCACGGAGTCTGGGGCCTGGAGGATAAGCGGGCCACCGGTGTTACTCGATTGTATCTGTTGCTTTATGTCTGTTGGTTGTGCTGTTCCTTTTACATCTCTCTTTTCAGGAGATGGAGCCCACGGAGGACGTTTTATCATTCTCTCCCTTTTATCTCTTCTTTCTTTCACCTCTTCTCTTTCTTTTTTTTCTCTTCTTGTTCTTCCTTTACTCTCCTACTTTCCCATTGTAGTGTCCATATAATTTGAAAGTTTCCCTGCAGGAATCACAATAAAACTATTTACATGCATGCTGATGGGGTGGGGCTGGGCTGCATGCTCGGCTCTGCTACCCATTTTTTTTTTTTTACAAAATGCTTGCCTATTTTGAACAAAAACAAAACAGAAGTAATAATATTTGGACCAATAGAGGAGAGATCAAAAGTTAGGTCACAGCTTCAGTCGCTTCAGCTAAAAACCACTGATCAGGCCCGAAATCTGGGAGTAGTGATGGACTCAGACCTGAACCTCCAAAAGCATCTAAAGACAATTACAAGGTCAGCTTTCTACCACCTGAAGAACATTTCTAGGATTAAAGGACTGATGTCTCAGCAGGATCTGGAAAAACTAATCCATGCGTTTATTTTTAGTAGAATTGATTACTGCAACGGTGTTTTTACAGGTCTGCCTAAAAAGTGGATCAGACAGCTGCAGCTGATCCAGAACGCTGCTGCCCGCGTCCTCACTAAGACTAAGAAAGTAGAGCACATAACACCAGTTCTAAAGTCCTTACACTGGCTCCCTGTATCTCAGAGAATAGACTTTAAAATACTTCTGTTAGTCTATAAATCCCTGAATGGCTTAGCACCTAAATACATCACAGACTTGTTATCAGCGTATAAACCCTCCAGACCACTCAGGTCTTCTGGCTCCAGCCTACTCTGCATACCTAGAACCAGAACTAAACAAGGAGAAGCAGCATTTAGTTCCTATGCTCCACTTATCTGGAACAAACTTCCAGAAAACTGTAAAAGTGCAGAAAGCCTGAGTTCCTTTAAATCGAGATTAAAAACACATTTGTTTAGAATTGCCTTTGAATGTTCAAGTTAAAATGTTTTACTGTTTTCAAATGTTCTTTTTTGTTTCTACACTATCCCTACTTGCTTTTATTCTGTTTTATTTTCCAATATTTTAATCATGTAAAGCACTTTGCATTGTCTCTGTACTGAATTGTGCTATATAAATAAATTTGCCTTGCCTTGCCTTGCCTTGCCTATTTTCTGTGAGAAAATGAACTGAGCTGTTTTAATGTCAGCTTGAAGGGTGATATCAGAACAGATGAGAGAAGGAGGGAGGGACAGTTGATCAGGTAACAGAGATAAATATATAAAGTGTCCATGTAAACATTTTTTTACTACACTCTTACTTAAGGCTGTATTTATTGAATGTGTTGTCATTTTTCCCAACCAAATCACAGTGCACCATGTAAATAAATACACCTGGAAAATCGAATAATTTTGGTATGCCATCAAAATACAGTCTACAAATACAAAATGTTTAGCTACTGTTACTGCATCTGGGTGCTTTGCTGGAAACAGTTCTATCCATTTAGAAAAGGCATCTATTATCACTAGACAATACTTTTTCCCTTCACTCTGATTTAATTCAATGAAGTCCATGTGAATTATTTGAAATGGGTAGCTGGGATATGGAAACTTGCCTCAGTTCACAGTGTGAACTGTTGAAAACGTATACTGACTGTCTTTGTAAATAGTGGCTCATTTTCTTTCATTAACTGGCAAGCCTCTGTGAGGGCTACTAGTTCTGCATCTTGAGCAGAGTAGTCATTTCTTTATGAGCCATCTACGGAAAGAGTTTGTCCCTCGGTTAAGGGTTGATCTTTTAGATCTGGTCTGGATTTAGTCAACTGTTCAGCTACTTATTGACAGTCATGCTTGCTGCCGTCTTCCAGGAGCAGCATAAGTGTTGTAGTATCTATTCCTGATGTTTGAGTGCTCTGTCTTATCATCTGAGCTAAAGGCTCGATATAGAGGGCAAGCTTAGCAAAACACCTGATGTTTTTGATATAGAATAATCTGTCAGTTGTTTTCAAATGTGAAATGTTGACACCGTTATAAACAAGCTTAGTTGATGAGCTGAAAGGTTTCCCAAAATGCAAATACTCACCAGCTAAAAAACACCATCCATGAAGATAGTCATCATCCTTTTAAACCAATAAAGAAACATTTCTATGCTCCATCCACCATTTTTATGCAATCTGCCATTTTTTTGAGGATTCTTACATCATGCATGTCATCTGTTGTTGCCAGATCTGGATTTTGTTTCCAGCTGAATCTCTGAGTCTCCATTCAGTTTTTATACTCGTAAACAAAATGAAACCGATCCGTAGTTCTATGGAAACATTCAATCTTTATTTATATAGCACTATTACACATAACAGAAGGACCAAAGGGCTTCACAGTGAAATAACATTACAAAATGGTAAAAGCAATAAGCTATAAAACAAAATGTGACAGATAGAATAGATAAATCAATATAAGCAAAAACAATAAAATAATACCTTAACAGCCAAACACTGCCCCAAATCTTCCCGGAATTAAAAGCTATGGAAAACAATGAGTTTTAAAAAGTGATTTAAAATCCTCCAAGGCTCTGGCAGACTGGATTGTGTGAGAAACTGAATATGACGGAGAAGGCCTGGATGATCCCATTATAGATGGAGTTACAAAAGTCCAGTGGTAATAAAAGCATGTTGACCTTTTCAAGAGCCTTCTGAGGAAGACACAGAATAATTTTAATCTTCAACCTCAAAAGATCAAACTTAACAAATATAATAATGTCATTGTTATTTTTATTTAGACACTAAAAGTTCTGCTTCAGCCATGTTTCTATGTCTTTTAAGCATTTTTACACATTCTCAACAGACTACTGCTGGCCTTTAGAGGGAGATAAATCTGGATATCATCTGTGAAACAGTGAAATGAACATTTTGTATAAAAGATAATATTAATACCAACAGACACTAAAATTAAATAATTTATTGTGTTAAGTATTTATTAGAAAAGTGATGATTAACAGTTAATGACTATATCAGATAGAATTATTTTTACTATTTACAATTTTTATTATTTTCTATTTTACTATTTTACTATTATTTACTATGTTAGTAATGAAACTTATGTTCATTGCATTTCTCATGTATATACTCTTTACTACGAAGAAGTTTTAAGGTTTTGGTTATTCAGAAATTAAAGTGTATTTTATATGACTGATCTCTCACTACTTTAGTTTATTGTTCATTAGATTATTGTGTTAATCATATATTTGCTGGAATATATAGACCAGTGATTACCATTTTATATTACCACGTATGTGTATTGATTTACTCTCTCTCTCTTATCGTTGCAGAAGGCCTGCAGAAAGCAGAGAAATTTGTTGTCACGATAATAAGTGTTTTTCTAAATATGCCTGAAACTGTTATGAACTGTATTCAGCCATCTGGAATGCTTAAGTATACCTGTACTGTGTGGACTGCTTGGTATTATCTCGAAGGTCACAAAGTGTTTTGCTTATCCCTACCCCTTAGCTTGACAAATGTAACCAGGGTTCCCTAAATAAAAGAGAGGAGGCGACAGAGTGGCTTCAGATTGAATTTGGAGATCTGTATTAAGCATCTCTGTTCGCTCTCCTTGCAAGACTATTTGAAAACTAACCTCATTGTTGTCTCTCCTTCTTGTGTTGTTAATGAATGTTTTAGGTGTTTGAACCTGACAGTATAATTTATTAAACTTTTATTTAACCAGGAAAGTCACCTTTGAGATTAGCAATCTCTTTTTAAAGGGAGACCTGGCAAAATAAATAGAAAAAAATAAAACAGAAAACATTACATCTAAAATGCTGGTGAAGATTCTCAGTCATCCAGGTCACTGTCATTCAAAAAAAGTAAAAAACAAAACAAAAAAAATGGATTTTTTTCTGAATAGGAAGCGAAACATCTTCAAAAAGTCCAGTTTTTTTTTTTTTTTACTTTTTTGGAATTACATTTAAAACATCTTATGTAAAGACCATCCACAAATACCTTTTAAAACGTATTAAAACTGTAAAATGTTACGTCAAACAAAATTAGAAACACAATTTAAAAAAGTCCTCCCTGCGACTATCAATCTATCTTTAAAATCAAGATCAAGCTGTCAAGCTGCAAGACATTTTGCAGAGAGCTCCATGTTGTGGGTGTGCGGTAGGCAAAAGCCTTTTTCCCCCAAGGAATCCTTTCAGTAACAGTTAGCAAGAGGTTACATGATGAAGCATGATGATGATGCACAGAAAAAAATTTCCATCTTGGTATGTTTATGGCCCTGATCCGTCAGTTTGTGAAGGTGCATGTTTAGCTAATGCAAAACAAATAATTTGCATTTCTGACAAATGACTTCCTGCTTTCCTGGCAAGTCAAATGGATTCAAAACTGCTGGATTTACATAAGCAATGTCAGGTATTGTACAAGCCCAGGTCTGTTTTACCTAGAAGCATGACAAGATAAGAAAAATTGTACCAAATGATCAACACTTTCACTGCAAACACTTGAGTTGGACCTTTTATATCGTATTTAAAGGCCTGCTTGCTGTGCAGCAAAGGGGGAACAGGCTTTGCTGTCTCCCCCGCTTTGCAATGATTGTCCTCCAGGGTCAGATTAATTTGCTCTCCGTTGTTTTGTGTAATTTAACACTCAACATTTACAGTCAACGTTGAAACCCAGTTACATTGACTTGACTGATTTGACTTTGTTCTCTCAACTCTATTTTCCTTAAAACATGTTTGTAACTGAATAAAAATATCAGTTCTTTGTTCCTATAATTGTAAACAAAGAACAAGTTTCAAAATTGGACATTTGACAAACATATCAATCAAGAAAAACATATTTGAGACAAACTGTAGTGTATAAAAAAGTTTAACCTAAATGTTTTACTTTTAGAGACTCTAGGAACCACCAGCAGACCTGCAGTCTGAGAGCGAAGTGCTCTGTTAGGAACATACGGGGTAATCAGAGCTCTGATATATGATGGAGCTTGATTATTAAGGGCTTTATACCTTAGAAGAAGAATTTTAAATTATATTCTTGATTTAACAGGAAGCCAATAAAGGGAAGCTGAAATTGGAGAAATATGATCCCTCTTGTTGATTTTGATCAGAACTCTTGCTGCAGCTTTTTGGATCAGCTGAAGACTTCGAACTGCATTTTGTTGACTTCCTGATAGTAAAGAATTACAATAGTCCAGCCTTGAAGTAACAAATGCATGGACTAGTTTTTCAGCATCACTCCTGGACAGAATGTTTCTAATTTTGGCAATATTCCGGAGGTGAAAAAAGGAAACTCTGGAAACCTGTTTAATATGAGATTTAAATGACATGTCTTGGTCGAAAACAACACCAAGATTTTTCACTTTATTACCAGAGGTCAAGTTAATGCCATCCAGATTAAGTGATTAAGAAGTTTATTTTCTGAGGAACTCTGTTCCATGGAATAAAACTTCCGTCTTGTTAGAATTTAAAAGCAGGAGATTTAAAGTCATTGAGGTTTTGATGTCAACAAGACATGTGTAGTCAAAGTAATTGATTAGAGTTGTTGGGATTTATGGATAAATATAGCTGAGTATCACGAGCATAACAGTGGAAATTAATACTATGCTGTCAGAAATTTTTTATCTCAACAGATTTCCTGCTATCTGCCTTTATCAGGATATAGATTTGGAAGTTGAAAAAAATTTCCATCCTGGTAGGTTTATGCCCTGATCCATCAGTTTGTGAAGGTGCATGTTTAGCTGATGCAAAACAAATAATTTGCATTTCTGACATATGACATCCTCTTTTCCTGGCAAGTCAAATGGATTCAAAACAGTTAGATTTACATTGGTAATGTCAGGTATTGTACAAGCCCAGCTCTGTTTTACCTAGAAGCATACTAAGATAAGAAAAATTGTACCAAATGATTAACACTTTCACAGCAAATGTCTGGTAGTTAAGCTTCAAGACCACTACACTATTGTGGACAGGTGTGAAGACCCTGCTGGTTAAAAGTCTGAGCTGTTTTAGGAAGGCAAACTGATTAAGAACACCTGAGTTAGACCATCATGCTGTATATAAAGGCTTAGTTGCTGTGCAGCAAAGGGGGAATGGGCTTGTCTCCAGGGTCAGATTGATTTGCTCTTTGTTGCTTTTCTTAATTTAACACTCAACATTTACATTCAACGTTGTCACTCTGTCACTGGGTTTTGATGGATTAGACTTTCTTCACTCGACAGTTTTATTTTCTTTAAAGAAAATATTTGTAACTGTGTAAAAATATGAGTTCTTTGCCTTTTTGTCATAACCCATGGGATTGAGACAAAATGAGGGCTTTTCAGTTTAGAGTTTGTTTGTGATATTTTGCTGATTTGATATTTGAGTTTATTGTTTGAGACAATTATTTTGTCTATTTCAAATGTGGTCATTTAAATTCTTAGTAAACATGATAAACGTTTCTTCAGTGGCCTGTTTCTGTTAAACCTGTCGACCGAAGAGATGAAGTAAACTAAAGCTCAATGCCTGTTGCGATTCATGTGCAATTTGGAGTTTGTTGGAGCACCTCTGTGCCTTTTATGTAGAGAAATTTGTTCCTATAATTGCACACAAAGAACAAGTTTCAAAATAGGAACTTTGAAAAATTTCTCAATCATAAAGTTTTTGAGACAAATTTTAAAGTATATGCAAAAGTTGAACGTACATTTTTCTGGTTAGCTGTTGTTTTTAAGACCGAGTTTTACAAATTACATTATTTTCAAAGTGCTTCACATTCTCTGTTGTAACTGCAAAACATTATATTTATATGCTACTGTGAGGATGAGCTTTTTATGGAAAAGAGGCAAGGGCCCTTTAGTAAGCACCTCACTTACAGTTGGGTGACCGGGGCCTGGTGGAGTTGAAGCTGTCGCCCTTGGTTCCTGGGGGGCCTCTGCTCCAGACTCTGCTCTGCTGTCCACTGGATAGATGAATAACGTCCCTGTGAGTGGCTCCCTGGTCTCTTTGTTGTGTGGGGCTGCTGCTTTCCATGGTCTTTTCTAATCCCTGGTAAGGACTGGAGGTGACACCTTACCATCCATCACTTAGCACAATTCATGTAAAACCTACATGACATGTTTTGCATCTTTACACACACGCTTACTGTATGTTCTCAAATTAAAGCAGCTGTGTTATATTGTACTTTGCTCCATCAGTGTTAGGGCTGGATAATTCAATAACGATATTTATCGATCGATAGACGTATATCGATGATATTTTCTATCATCGATAGAAATAGAATAACAATTTTCCTTCCTTTTGCATTCTAACTAATCATGTCGGTCAGGGATTCCCAAAGTGTGGTGCACGCACCCTTGGGGGTGCGCCAGCTGCCACTAGGGGGTGGCAACTGGCGAGATGGAAAATGTGATGGCGGTCTGACTGTTTTTTTCCCCACTCCATAAAGATGTGTAAATAAATACTTCCTTTGTAAAGATTAAAATCAAAAACTGTAAATTTAATCAATAAATAAAAATGTATTGTAATGATCCGTATTAGACTTTATTGCTAAGTGCTGTTGCACACTTACTGTTTCTTTAAGTTAGATTGTTTCGGGTTTGTACCGGAAGAAATGTGTGGAGCTTTATTTTGAATTTCACAAAGAATGAGACTGAGGTACACAGGGGATTTATTATAGTTATTATTGAATTAGAAAAAATATTAAGATCTAAATGCGGCTTAGAAATAAAATGGTAAAATCATATTTGGGTTTGTGGTGATTTATTCAATGTAAATATTCGTTTTAGATTCACAGATCGATCGCATCAATAAGAAATCATAACAGACTTTGTGATATCGGCAAATATCGTATCGTCATCTGAACAAATCTATATAAAAACATATTGTGATAAAGCTGGTGATTTACACCCCTACCACACCAACTTTAGTTCTTTAAATTAAAATAATTTAAAGTGTTAGCTGCCAAACTCTAGTTGTGTTGACAACATTACCCTCCGACATCTAAAAGGTAAGAATCCAGATGAATAAGTTGCCAAATGAAAACACTGAACATTAGATTTTGGTAAACAAAAAACAAAAAAACATTAATATAAGCTAATTATCACTTACTTACTTCATGATTTGGAATGGGAGTGAAGAGGTGACAAGATTATCAGCCACAAAATTTAATTTATTAACATGAACATAGAAGTGACATAACACTGAACAAATCCACATTTCAATTGAATGTGCAAAAACAATCAAAATAAAGAAAAATAGTGGGAGATATTCCTGCTTCCTTTAAGAATCTCAATTATGCAGGAGTCAAATAATGTCTGAAAATACAAATAAATAAATCAAAACTCCATTTCTTGCTTTGTAGGTTGTTGCTGACTGTCAGTCCTGCTGCCTGATCTCTGTCCTGACACATGGCCTTCTCCTCGGGCTAACTCCTACAAGAATCAAGAAAAAATTCTCTTTGACCACTCCTGTTTACAGTAAACATAATCAGTCATAGTCATATAAACTGACAAACAGGCAATAAACCAGGGTTACATTTATTTTTAGCGTTCAGGAAAGTCACAGATAACAAATACTTATGTAATAAGGTGCTTATTAAACAATGATGATTTGTTCACAGCAATGTGCATTTAGATATTCTGACATGATAGTGTGCAGCAGGCAGTTACATTAAGGTAATTGTAACTTATGAGGGGCTAGTAACAGTGGGGTGATTTAGAAGTGTTGGACTACAGTCTCCCATCAGGGAGTGATCACCTGGGTGGGTGGGATGTTTGGAGATGCGCCTGGGCCTGTTTTGACCCATTCTGCATAAATTAAGAGTCTAGATCCTGCAGACGGCATCCCATAATCCCCAGCGCTGTTCTCACCACCCGTGCTACTTTCATTCTCTCCTGTACCGTGGAGCTCCCATGTCACACAGTTGTGCTGATCCATAAAATACTTTCTATGGTAGTAATGTAAAGTTCTTTAGCACCTTGTTGTGAAGTCCTTTTCAGTTTGCTGAGAAAGAAGAGCCATTTCTGCTTCTTCTTCACCACGTGGGACGTGTTCGCAGTCCAAGAGAGGTTAGAGATGTGAATGTCCAGGAACCTAATGCTGTCCACCTGCTCTACCACCTCCCCTTGTATTTAGAGAGGAGCCTGTTCAGTCCTCCTGGACCCACTGTAGTCTATTATTACTTCCTTGGTCTGACTGGTGTTCCTGGAGCTCCACTGTGTGAGATTGCTGACCTCATCAGTGTAGTGGGACTCATTCATTGGTGGAGATCAGACCCATTACAGTGGTGTCATCCACAAACTTCACCACTGTTTTTATGGGGTGGACAGCAGTACAGTCCTGGGTCAAGGGAAAATCGTACGAAACGACGCCTTCGGCCGTACAGCCGCAATGATTTTGAATACCGTACGTACGGATTTACACATACAATCTGTATGTATGTGTTCGTTACGAGGTAGTGTACGTACGCGCGCAATAAAAGCTCCAGCATTTCGCCCGCTTGGTCCAAGTCGGCGTTTCGTACGGGCGTGCCGCCTTCCGTGCACCATGTGATGGCGCTCTCTTCTAGATTTAGCGTATCGGGGGGTGTCGGAGGGGGGGGCGCGTACGAAAGGAAGGATAGCTGTACGTTACAATGGATTAGACCGCCCAGGATAGCGCCACCAACGTGTCGGAAAGTGCACTGCACGAACACAACTACGGAGGGGTGGGGAAGCTTCTGCTATTGGCCGAGACCGTGGCTTATTTAGTTAGGGGCGTTTTTTAGGGGCCAAGGTGTACATAAGGAGGGAGGCTGTCCGGAACTGGTTCCATTGCTTTACAATGGCTTATTGGCCCACCCAGCATAGCGCCACCAACGTGTCGGAAAGAGCACTGCACGAACCAACTACGGGCGGGAAGGGAAAAGTGGGGAAGCTTCTGCTATTGGCCGAGACCGTGGCTTATTTAATTATGCGTGTTTTTTAGGGGCCAAGGCGTACATAAGGAGGGAGGCTGTACAGAACTGGTTCCATTGCTTTACAATGGAAGGTGTACAGAAGGAGGGATGGTGTACAGGCCTGTCCAAATATCAATAGCACCAATGGTGGTGGGAAAAGGTACTGCAGCATATGGCCAAGAGTGGAAATCTGGGCCCGTTTTGTTTCTGGAGCTATGCCACCAGCCAAGCAATATTTGATTTTTGATAATTGAGGCCTTTGCAGCTCATGGATTTGGACCAAACTTATAAATGCTCATTTCCTGGAAGTGTTCTACAACATGCCACTAACCACATCTTCTTATCTCATTGCTAAAAGGAAGTAGCTATAGGAAGGGGATACAGGTATGAGCTCTTACCTGTTGGTAGATGCCTCAAAGGGGCTCCTGTATGCCGAGTTTGAGCTGGAACAGACAAACCGTGTGTGAGCTGTGTGCCATCAAAGGTTGCAAATTTTCACCTTTTGACCCCCACTGTGTCCACGTGGAACCACCCAGGGAGTTCAAAATCACAGGTTCTGCTCCTCATAGGGTCACCTACAAAATATGTTAAAATCAGCCTCCTGTGAAAAAAACAACAAAAGCTGTTTGCCCCAAAAAATTCAGCCAACTTCCTAAGGGTTCAAGACAGTATCTGAGTCTCAAAAGCTGAGGAAGAAAGGTTTATTTATGCGCAGTGATACCAAACTTTAGATATGAGTTCTAGCTCACCCCTCAACCGCCGTCTGTGATTTTTGTGCCTCTGGGTGCTTGCGTCTAAGAATGGCAAACGTTTGAAGTATGAAAAAGAGATGCACAAAACACAGAGAAGCAGTGTGTTTTGTGCCACTGTTCAGCATAGGAGCATCGTAGCCTCACAAACTTGGTACCAAACGAAAGAGTACATAGAGACGATCGAAACAAGCCCACTTGAGCCCATGTAGCATTTTCCTTTGTCTCCCAGCAGCTTGTTTTTTCACCTTGCTTAGGAGGCTCAATGGGGCCTCCTAGAAACCAGTGTTCTGGGCCACTGTTTAGCAAAGGAGCATCGTAGCCTCACAAACTTGGTACCAAACGAAAGAGTAAATAGAGACGATCGAAACAAGCCCACTTGAGCCCATGTAGCTTTTTCCTTTGTCTCCCAGCAGCTGGGTTTTTCACCTTGCTTAGGAGGCTCAATAGGGCCTCCTAGAAAGCAGTGTTATGTGCCACTGTTTAGCAAAGGAGCATCGTAGCCTCACAAACTTGGTACCAAACGAAAGAGTACATAGAGACGATCGAAACAAGCCCACTTGAGCCCATGTAGCTTTTTCCTTTGTCTCCCACCAGCTTGTTTTTTCACCTTGCTTAGGAGGCCTCAATGGGGCCTCCTAGAAACCAGTGTTATGTGCCACTGTTTAGCAAAGGAGCATCGTAGCCTCACAAACTTGGTACCAAACGAAACAGTACATAGAGACGATCGAAACAAGCCCACTGGAGCCCATCTAGCTCTATATTTTGTCTGCCAGCAGCTGGTTTTTGACCTTAATGAGGCCTTAATCAGGGCCTCCTAAAAAGAAGTGTACCAAACTTGGTACTGTCATGGTTTTCAGATGACGAGCCCACATGCAGATATGATCGGGAAGCAAAGCACAGTTTTAAAATGTTTATTTAGGAAACAGGCAGCTATAACGGACGGGACTATGGACAACTCGGCAGGGTCAGAACGTCACGGCTGGAGAGACTGCAAAGAGAAGAAGAGTAAGTGACTCTGAAAGGTGAACCAGGAGAACTACTAGAAGCTGCACTGCTTACCATAAAGCTGGGCAGAAGTGGGTGACAGATGGATTGACCAGAGTGAGGGAAGAACTAGCAGGATCCAGAAGCACCAAAAACTGTGACAAAAACAGGGAGATCCAAAATTAGTTCAAAGTTCAAAGATGAAAAAACTCACCAGCAGGTTTTCAGGAGTTGGGTCAGCGGCCACGTCGTACCACCACTGCTTAAGGCTCTGGCGTCTTCCATCTGTCAGCGCTCTGCTTAAGAAGCCAGAGGAAGCCGCCTGCAACGAGCTGCAGGTGTGGGCCACACCCCCTCAGCCAACTAGGCACACCTGAGGAGTAGAGTTAGAGCAGGACAACACAGAGGGCCAAGGTGTACAGAAGGAGGGAGGCTGTACAGGCAACATGGAAGTACAAAACGGTTCTCTGCCCCCTATATATAGGGGCTAAGGGGTGTAGCAGAGTGGATAACAACACTGCCCTCCACCCACAGGAGCAGGGCTCGAATCCCACCTCAGCCATCATATTCTCATTTACAACATTAAAGTAAATAAACAATTTAGACTTGAAATATTTTTCTAATTTTTTAATAGGGCTCTGGAAGGGAAATTTGGAAACAGATTTAATAATAATTTTAACATTATCTTTTAAAAAGTGGCGTTTTTTTTTTCGATCCTAGATGTACATAACACGGTAGCAGACGTACATATAAATTGTACATAACACGGTAGGTTACGGGCTGAAGGTGGGACTCATTGGAAATCAAGCTCCACTGTTGTGTCTGAAACTGCACTACACGACCACAACTACCGGGGGAGGGGAACAGCTTTTGCTATTGGCTGAGAGCGTGGCCTATGTAATTATGTGGGTTAAGGAGGGCCAAGGTGTACAGAAAGAGGGAGGCTGTACAGGCAACATGGAAGTACAAAACGGTTCTCTGCCCCCTATATATAGGGGCTAAGGGGTGTCGCAGAGTGGATAACAACATTGCCTTCCACCCAGAGGAGCAGGGTTTGAATCTCACCTCGGCCATCATATTTTCATTTACAAAATTAAAGCAAATAAACATCTTGTACTTTGAAATATTTTTCTAATTTCTTAATAGGACTCTGGAAGGGAAATTTGGAAACAGATTTAATAATAATTTGAACATTATCTTTTAAAAAGTGGCGTTTTTTTTTTCGGTTCTAGATGTACATAATGCGGTAGCTGACGTACATCTAAAGTGTACATAACGGCGTAGCTGCCGTACATATAAAGTGTACATATCGCAGTAGGTTATTTTTGATAAATATAAACTGTAACCTGCTCTACCAAACATTTAGAGATGTTGCCTGATGTATGTCAGAGCTCCAGCAGGGGGGGTCATCGTTCCAGCACTCTAGCCCAGAGAGAGGCACTCTTCCTGGGGAGAGGTGTGTGACTGAGACCCCCCCAAGCCTGGAGGTGGAATTTTTAAATATGTGTCAAAATGTCTGTGAGTAGTGGTAAGAGCTTAACTTAGCTTATCACTCATTTATTTCCTACAGTTTTCTCAAAACAGCGCAGGTTTTGTGGATGAGATGCTTCCAAAACCTGGCCCCGGGGCAAAGATCGGTCAGCATCTCACTGGAATGAGCTCCAGCAGGGGGGGTCATCGTTCCAGCACTCTAGCCCAGCGAGAGGCACTCTTCCTGGGGAGAGGTCTGTGACTGAGACCCCCCAAGCCTGGAGGTGGAATTTTTAAATATGTGTCAAAATGTCTGTGAGTAGTGGTAAGAGCTTAACTTAGCTTATCACTCATTTATTTCCTACAGTTTTCTCAAAACAGCGCAGGTTTTGTGGATGAGATGCTGCCAAAACCTGGCCCCGGGGCAAAGATCGGTCAGCATCTCACTGGAATGAGCTCCAGCAGGGGGGGTCATCGTTCCAGCACTCTAGCCCAGCGAGAGGCACTCTTCCTGGGGAGAGGTCTGTGACTGAGACCCCCCCAGCCTGGAAGTGGGAGATAATTTTTTTATTTTTTTTAAATTTCACATTAGGGGTCTGGAAGCTATATTTGCAAACGGGTTAAATAATAATTTTAACATTATATTAAAATAAGTGGCGTATTTTTTTTGAGTTCTGTCTCCAGCATGGCGTGGATAAGAATTTAACAGGAGTAGCTCAAATTATGCCTATGGTAAGGCAGACTTCCAGAAGGGGGGGTCCAGTCAAGCACTCTAGCCCAACGAGAGGCACTCTTCCTGGGGAGAGGTCTCTGACTGAGACCCCCCCAGCCTGGAAGTGGGAGATTAATTTTTTTTTTTTTTAAATTTCACATTAGGGGTCTGGAAGCTATATTTGCAAACGGGTTAAATAATAATTTTAACATTATATTAAAATAAGTGGCATATTTTTTTTGAGTTCTGTCTCCAGCATGGCGTGGATACGAATTTAACAGGAGTAGCTCAAATTATGCCTATGGTAAGGCAGACTTCCACAAGGGGGGGTCCAGTCAAGCACTCTAGCCCAACGAGAGGCACTCTTCCTGGGGAGAGGTCTCTGACTGAGACCCCCCCAGCCTGGAAGTGGGAGATTAATTATTTTTTTTTTAAATTTCACATTAGGGGTCTGGAAGCTATATTTGCAAACGGGTTAAATAATAATTTTAACATTATATTAAAAAAAGTGGCGTATTTTTTTTGAGTTCTGTCTCCAGCATGGCGTGGATACGAATTTAACAGGAGTAGCTCAAATTATGCCTATGGTAAGGCAGACTTCCAGAAGGGGGGGTCCAGTCAAGCACTCTAGCCCAACGAGAGGCACTCTTCTTGGGGAGAGGTCTCTGACTGAGACCCCCCCAGCCTGGAAGTGGGAGATTAATTTTTTTTTTTTTAAATTTCACATTAGGGGTCTGGAAGCTATATTTGCAAACGGGTTAAATAATAATTTTAACATTATATTAAAAAAAGTGGCGTATTTTTTTTGAGTTCTGTCTCCAGCATGGCGTGGATACGAATTTAACAGGAGTAGCTCAAATTATGCCTATGGTAAGGCAGACTTCCAGAAGGGGGGTCCAGTCAAGCACTCTAGCCCAGCGAGAGGCACTCTTCCTGGGGAGAGGTCTCTGACTGAGACCCCCCCAGCCTGGAAGTGTGAGATTAATTTTTTTTTTAAATTTCACATTAGGGGTCTGGAAGCTATATTTGCAAACAGATTTAATAATAATTTGAACATTATCTTTTAAAAAGTGGCGGTTTTTTTTAGGTCCTAAATGTACATAACGCGGTAGCGTACGTACATATAAAGTGTACATAACGCGGTAGCGTACGTACATATAAAGTGTACATAACGCGGTAGCGTACATACATATAAAGTGTACATAACGCGGTAGCGTACGTACATATAAAGTGTACATAACGCGGTAGCTGCCCTACATCTAAAATGTACATAACGCGGTAGCGTACGTACATCTAAAATGTACATAACGCGGTAGCGTACGTACATATAAAGTGTACATAACGCGGTAGCGTACGTACATATAAAGTGTACATAACGCGGTAGCGTACGTACATATAAATTGTACATAACGCGGTAGCGTACGTACATATAAAGTGTACATAACGCGGTAGCTGCCGTACATCTAAAGCGTACATAACGCGGTAGCGTACGTACATCTAAAGCGTACATAACGCGGTAGCTGGCGTAATATCTAAAGCGTACATAACGCGGTAGCGTACGTACATATAAAGTGTACATAACGCAGTAGTGTACGTACATATAAAGTGTACATAACGCGGTAGCGTACGTACATCTAAATTGTACATAACGCGGTAGCGTACGTACATATAAAGTGTACATAACGCGGTAGCGTACGTACATATAAAGTGTACATAACGCATTAGCGTACGTACATATAAAGTGTACATAACGCAGTAGCGTACGTACATATAAAGTGTACATAACGCGGTAGCGTACGTACATATAAAGTGTACATAACGCGGTAGCGTACGTACATATAAAGTGTACATGACGCGGTAGCGTACGTACATATAAAGTGTACATAACGCGGTAGCGTACGTACATCTAAAGTGTACATATCGCGGTAGGTTATTTTTAATAAATATAACATTGTCTTATGAAGTTCAGCATGTGGCTACCACTGTTACAAACTGTAACCTGTCCTACCAAACATTTAGAGATGTTGCCTTATGCATGTCAGAGCTCCAGCAGGGGGGTCATCGTTCCAGCACTCTTACCCAGCAAGAGGCCCTCTTCCTGGGGAGAGGTCTGTGACTAAGACCCCCCCAGCCTGGAAGTGGGAGATTAATTTTTTATTTCACATTAGGGGTCTGGAATCTATATTTGCAAACGGGTTAAATAATAATTTTAACATTATATTAAAATAAGTGGCGTATTTTTTTTTAGTTCTGGCCCGACGGCAGCGGCAAAGGGAATCTATGGGTCCTGTACGGCCGGTCCACATTTCGGACGCTTGGCCCTCCCAAAAATGTGCCACTTTGACGGACGTGCGGGCTCGGCCAATGCGTGAACCTTTCCCGTTTTTCCCTTCCCGCCCCCTGCCACGCTGGCGCCATCCCCGCTCCGACAGGTTGGTGGCGCCGAAGGCCCGACGCCAGCAGCAAAGGGAATCTGTGGGTCCTGTACGGCCTGTCCACATTTCGGCCGCCTGGCCCCTCCCAAAATCGCGCCACTTCGACGGACGCGCGGGCTCGGCCAATGCGGGGCTGTACGGCCCCCCCCCTCCGCCTGCGTACGGTTCGCGACCCTACCCCCGGGCGCCACACTGTGGATGGAGCCCGCGCTGCGAGCGGAGAAGGGCCTTCTTTGGGGGGCCGCCGTGCGCGGCGGCGGGACGGCGGCGGCGGCGTGGCGGGCGGGGATCCGCTCTGCACCTGCCCGGCCCGCCCGCCGATTTTTAAGGGGGCCGGCCCGGCCGCGGCGAGCTTCGGAACGCCGCCGCGCATACCTGGGCATTGGGGCTGTACGGGGCTGTACGGAAATGGAGGGTCTCGTTTCGCCCGCCCGCCCTGGAAATTTTGGTTTTGGCCCTAGGGGGGTGAAGAGAGTTGGGCTGAGGACACAGCCCTGTTGAGTTCCTGTGTTGAGGATCAGTGGAGCAGATGTTCCCTATCCTCACCACCTGGGGTCTGTTGGTTAGAAAGTCTCTGATCCAGGAGCAGAGACGTATGGACAGTCCATGTTGTGGAGCTTCAGAACCAGCATGTCTGGTAGCATGGTGTTGAATGCTGAGCTGAAGTTCGTGACCTAACATGGTGTTGGGCTGCTGGGGGTGAGTCAGAGCTGACCGCTAACGAGACATCATCCTCTTGGGAGCGATTCTCCCTGTAGGAGAACTGCAGGCTGTCCAGGCCAGCAGGGATGGCATCATTGATGTACTTTAGGAGGATCCTCTGGAAGGCCTTCATGATGACGGTGGTGAGAGTGAATGGATGATAGTCATTGAGGAAGATGAGGATTGGGACCGTGGAGAGCTCCAGGGAGAGGTTGAAGATGTCCAGAAAGACACCTGCTAGCTGGTCTGCATACAATTTATAAGATAAGATAAAATAAGATAGTCTTTATTGATCTCACAATGGAGAAATTCACTCGTCACATCGGCTCATACAAGAAGGTGCAGAGTAGGGAAGGTGCATTCAATTATATACAGTGAATCTTCATATATACAATGGATCAGAAAGAATACCAAAAAAATACAAAAAAAAAGGAAATAGGAATGGGCATATGATGTCTCATTTACATTCTTAGTGGTCTATATATATATATATATATATTAGGGCTGGGCAAGTTAACGCGTTAATTTCGCGTTAACTCATTAGACTATTAACGGCGATATTTTCTTTAACGCGCGTTAACGCATGTTGGTCACATGCTTTTATTTTGTGAAGGTCTGTTGCTGCGGTGTAGGGGTTTGAATCAGAACAGTAGGTGGCGATAATGCGCCAATAACCTCGCTGTCAGCCCAGCCTCAGATTCAAAGAGGAAGAAAGGTGCTGGCCGGAAAAAAACACAGCTGACATGCGGAAGGCGGTGTTTCCCGCAGGTACCGCGAGCGAGGCGAGGCGAGGCGGTGAGTTGGCGGCCAGAACAAGTTTTGTGCGGAGCGGAGCGGGGGGGGGGGTCTGCATCGACGCCGTCGGTGAAGTCGCTTCTCGTTTCAAAGTATCCATGTGTTGTTGCCTGTTTTTCCCTGCCATTCACTATATGCGCGCGAGAAAGCAACAACAAAAAACCGCGTGTCAACGTCAAATAAACGCAAGCATATCGAGTTAGCAAGCATTTCAGTTTAAAGTTCTTCCAGCATGGAATATGACAGAAACAAGTTAGTTGGAACCACTGCCAAGTTAAACTTTGGTATTGAACATAAAATGGTAATGCTGCTCCCTGCTGTTACCTCAGAAATTGCCTGTTTTTGGTAGATTTTTTCCCCATAAAGAGAATTCCCTGTCAGTGGCAATAAGCTTTAATTTATTATTATTGCTATTTTTTGTTTTACATGTTTAAGTTGAGCTTTACACTAAATATGTGTTACTGATAAGTGCTACAAATGTTACAACACTTTTGTTCATATGGCAGCAGAACATTAAAATAAAAGTGCTCTTTACACTACTTTTGAATTCATTCTTGGAGTTTGTAAATACAATGCGATTAATCGCGATTAATCAGTGCGATTAATCGCGATTAAATATTTTAATCGTTGCCCAGCCCTAATATATATACATACACACATATATATATATATATATATATATATATATATATATATAAACATATCCATATACTTAAATATATACATATATCTATGCGCCTACTTACATACGCACCTACGCGTATGTATGTGCATATACATTGTATACATTTGTACATACATACATACATACATACATACATACATGTGGGCTGACTTATGTTCAGGTGATGATAGCAGCAGAAGTCACTACATCAGGATTATTGCACGGGTTGTAGGACAGTGTATTAAATAGATTATTGCACCTTGGTTATTGCACATTAATTGTTACAGTTATGGTCACAGTTACAGTGCAGCATTGTAAAATCTTATAGCAGCAGGAATAAATGACCTGCGGTAGTGCTCCTTTTTACAGACAGGGTGTCTAAATCTGGCACTGAAGGAGCTGCTCAGCTCCTCTACAGTCTGGTGCAGCGGGTGGAAGGTGTTGTCCATGATGGATGTGAACTTGGACAACACCCTCCTCTCAGCTACTTCCTCCACAGAGTCCAGAGGGCAGCCCAGGACAGAAGTGGCCTTCCTCACCAGCTTGTTCAGTCTCTTTCTGTCCCGCTCTGCACTGCCAGGAGCCCAGCAGACAACAGCGTAGAGGAGGGCTGAGGCCACCACAGAGTCATAAAAAGTTTTTAGCAGAGGCCGGCTCACTCCAAAGGACCTCAGCCTCCTCAGGAGGTGGAGCCGGCTCTGGCCCTTCTTATACAGGGCGTCGGTGTTATGTGTCCAGTCCAGCTTATTGTTGACGTGAACACCCAGGTATTTGAAACTCTCCACAGTTTCTATGTCCTGCCCCTGGATGTTCACAGGTGAGTGAGGTGGGGGTCTTCTCCTGAAGTCGATCACCATCTCCTTGGTCTTACTGGTGTTTAAGCACAGATGGTTCTTCTCACACCAGTCCACAAAGTCCATGATTTAAGTGTCCAGGATGATACCATGTCTTGGCCTGCAGACTTGTTGGTGTTAACCTTCTTCAAGGACGAGATCACTTGGCAGAGCTGCAGGACGAAAGACTGAGGGTGCTCTTCTGGCTGGGAGAATGTTCAGGTTTCCTGCTCCCTGCAGAGTCAAAGCTAAGAATCTGTTTAAGGTGTCAGGGAGAGCCGGGTCATTGCTGAGCCACTGGTCACTGCGCTTGTTGTCCTTCCAGACAGCTATATTTTACACAGCAAGTCGTAGCTTCTCCTTACCTGTGCAGACTTAGCTCCATCATCCACTGCTTCTAGTTCCTGCCCTCCCTACTTCTGCTCTTTCAATTGTGACAATAAAAATTTAGTTAACAATGTGGAAACCCACAAAGAGTTCTTTTACACAGATTCTTTTACACAGATTTCTTTTACACAGAAATCAAAGAGGTTTGTGTTTATTCTTGCCATGAACCAACATATGTAACACAAAGGTGACAATTGGATTCACTTCAGCTTAACATGATATACTGCCATGTATTAATGAGTTGTGGAGGAGTGAGAATTACAACACAGGAGCTAGGTTTGATCACTTTGTGTCCTTGACTCCAATTCAACTGAGTACTGCTAAGCTGTGATAATAAGCACCAACAAAACACATATTTCTTAAATCAAAACATTCCATCATCTGGGTGTGAGTGGAGCAACCTAGTGGTCCGCTACATGCTCTTCAACCCCACCAACACTCGGTAGGGCCAATAATTAGTCCAGGGCACTGGATTTTAGCAAACAACCAGAACAGCTGAACTTCGATAATGTAGAACATGCCCAAAACATCCTGTGCCTTGGGCGAGGTAGAGAGCAAAAAGGAGGAGTGGAAAAGGGGTTGTGCTCCGATAGGTGAGGATCTCTGGTGGGAGGACAGAGGTCCATTAATACATATATGAATGGAGGTCTTCTTCTGGGAGGAGTCTGAGCCGTTATCACCTGATCATCCGCCAGGACATGCGCGCGTTTGAGCCTGTCAATACAGATTGTCTCTTTACAGGAGATCTGTGAAACCTTGTAATGGAGACAGAGAACCCACCACATCTATGTGAACATGGTCAAATCATTGACTTGGAATGGAAAACAGTTCCAAGGGTGCTTTAGTGTGCCTATAGACTTTGGTGTGCTGCAGCTCATTCCCTAACTGTTTTTGTAGTCCAGTCCAAACAAACTTAAAACTGACCAGTTTCACGGAAACTGTGATACCGGGTAGTGAAAGGCAATGTAAAGAGTCAAAAACCCAGTGATGCCACAAAACAGGAACCGAAGGGCGGGGACAGCCAGTAGAAACATCACAGAGTAGAAGGGGACCACCTTACTACACCTGTCTTTCCTCCAACTGGAGGCCCGTGGACCCAGACTGTAGCGCGAGAATGTCTGAATCACTACGCTAGTCCACAGCCATAGAAGAAAAATCATTGCCAACAAACTGGGGAGATCAGTGCACATGACAGACACTCTGCTACCAATTTGGACTTGTCATCTACATGTTGAATGTCAGTTGTAAATTCAGAAAGGGCAGCAAGTTGGTATTGTTGTCAGAGTCAGAAATCATGGACATTGCAAAGATAAGGGGCTTGTGTTCCTAATAAGCAGTAAATAAGTGGCCCAGCAAAAAGAATCTGAACTGGGATGTAGCCAGATACAGAGCATGCAACTCTCTATCAACAACACAGAATTTAGCTCATTGTCCTGCAATGTACTGCTGCAAAAGGCAAGCAGTTGCCAAACCCCGAAGACACACTTCTCTACCACTGCCCCCGCTGCTATGTGAGATACATCAGTTGTCAAATCAATTTGTGCTGATGGGGATTTTCCACCAAATGCCTGGAGGCAGAAGTTGTGATGCCCTAGGGAGGAAACAGGTTGTTAAAATTAACCATGTCCAAGAACTCCTGCAGGGACTTAACTGTGTGTGGCCACTAGTTGGGGGATGGGAGGAGCAGTGTGTGGTGTTATATCGTAGTGTGTGGTGTTGGAGTTGTTAGTGTTGGGTGGTTTTAATTTAATTTATCTTTCCTCCGTGGAGGGGGGGGGTGGATGGGGGATTTTTGGAGGGCTCCATGTCCAGCTCCTTGTCTCGGTCCTGGTTCATGGCGGCTCCCGATGCTGAGTCGATCTGGGGAACAGGGGTCTGCATTGTTCGAGCAGGCTGGGTGATGAGACTTTTTTACTCTTTGTCCCGGATGGTCTGGAGGGTGGGTGGGTGGTTTGGGGTGATGGTTTTGATCTTGGTTGGGTCTCGGACCTTACAGCCTAACTCTGGCCCAGTGGACTATGGTGGTGCAGCTAGTGGAGCCTCTCTCTCCGGGTAGGTTTTGGGAGAACTGAGTGCCTATTGGAGTCAGTGGGGGGAGCTGGCTTCCAGTGAGAGTATTTGGCTCCCCTGTCATTCCTCCCCATCCCTAGACACCTCCCCCTGTCTGCTCCATCATGCTGCCACACATGTAGGACTTTGGGGGGTAGGGGCGTCGCTGACGAGAGGGGAGGATTTTCCAGCCCCGCTGGAATGTCCAAGGATTGGACGTCCATGACTCAAATTTTATTATACAACTTAGACACTTTCATTTATAACATTCTCACAATACACATATATGTAGGGCATTAATTGGGGGAGGGGGTAATACATTTGGGGAGTTATTGTGTAGGTTTCATCGGAAGGGATCATCGGGGCTCCTCTTCCCTCTATAAGAGACATTACATCTCAGCGCTGCGTGTCCCGAGCCCGTAACATCATCAGGGACCCCTTACACCCCCACCATGGACTGTTCTCCCTGCTGCCGTTTGCACGAATACAATTTGCATAATCAATTCTGTACATACAAATGGTTTTAAAAATACTCACCTATACACTGGGACTTCTCCTACATTGTTTACATTTATATTGTTTACTTTTAAATCACTGCTGCACCTTATACTGTAATTTATTTCATTGTATGCAACAAAGTTTCGTTCTGTACGCACTCTGTGCATACAAAATGACAAATATAGTTGTCTAAGTCTAAGGTTTCACCCAGGGTGGCTTCCTCTACCTCCACTTGCATTTAGACAGTGAGGGTACTGGGTAGAGTCCTTGGGGGGGATGGGGGGCGTGGCGCGCTTGCACTTGCTACCTTCTAGAGGGGGAGTGGACTGTGCCAGGGAACCCCTTTTTGGTCCTCTCAGTTTTTAAAAAAAACTCTAGCACAACATGCAATAACATTACATTTGAGCAGGCAGGTAGGCGTGGGGTCTTTTTCACACCCCAGTTCTCTAACTGCCACCCCGAGTCCGGGCCTTGGAGGAGGAGTGGGCCACCTGGTTGGGTCTTGAATGGGGGTGGACGCTGGGTGCTGGGGAAAGGCTGGGGCTCCTGCTTTTGCTCTTACCTGGAATATGAGGGGGGGCTCAGGTATGTAGGGTAGGGTGTGGTGGAGGTAGAACCTCAGGGGTTGTGGGATGGATTCTGATTGATTTGCCTGGTCAGTTTATGTTGGCCCCATGTCAGGGTGAATGGGCCTGTGGGTCGTCTGGTGTGGTATCTGGGTGGGGCATTAGGACCCGAGTCAGGTTGTGGTGCCCCCCCCCCCCCCCCCCCCCCCCCCCCCCCCCCATCTTGATGTTGGGGATCACCTTTCAGGTCTGGGGGCTAGATTCCTCTCCGGGATGCCGCTGCCTGGTCGTGGGGATATAGGATGTGTGTGGTGAGTGTGAGTGTGTGTACTGCGGCCAGAGTCCGAAATTAACACTCACCAGACGCCAAATGCGAGGAAATTTTCCGTTTGGTAAGTGAATTTCAGAGGGCTAGCTGCCACATGGCGAGTAAATGGTTGCACCAAGTAAATTAAAAATTACATAAAAATAACAAAACCCATCTGGACTCACAGCTCTGTCCATCCAGAGCTCAGTCTAAACCTGCCTTCTGCGGAGCTGGTTCAGCTTCTTTCACACCTTGTTTCTGGGGAGAGCATCTCCCAGATTAAGCCTTCATTAAGAACCAGTCATGGCTGCACGCTGGATCAGAAAATAATTCTTCTAACCAGATGCAGTCTAAAATGTCAGTCTGTTTATAAGTTTTGTTTTTATTATTTTCTGCATTTTTTAACTACGTGTGCTGCGTTTCTGCTGCTCCTCCTTCCTCCCTTCCCTCGGACCCAGGTGCTTTTATCAGCGGCCAGCCTTCAAAACGTGAATCACTACGTTTAATGTCCTTCTACCCGTACAAAAATGTCCCAATTAAAATCATTAGGAGAGTAAGTAGCTGTGTTTCATGCTCTTTTGTTTTTAACAACACAGAACCAGTGGTGCTTCGGTGGGCGTGGTGCCTTGCGCTTTACTTCAGGTGTGCAAAATTACGTTACATGTAATTTAGGTGCACACTTTTAAGGGTCATTTTAAGGAACTTGTTGTCATGATGCAGCCTTCAGGCTGCATTCTGAAAATTTCTTGCTCCTTCCCCAGTGCAGCCCTGATTGGGAACACCTGTCAGGCTGCAATCAACCTTGGACTCATTCCACCTGCTCACACCACTATAAAGACTCACCTCAGTTTGTCCATGGTCACTGGTTCGTCTGCAGTCTCCTGAACAACATGCCTGTCCTGTTCCTGCTCATCTCCTTGTCCTGTTCCTATTTTGTCTGTTTTTCAGGTTGGGTTTGGACTGCCCCCTCTCAGATCTCCATTAAGTGTGGATCCTATCCCTCCTTTCCTGTTTCCCTCCTTTGGCTGGCTCCTTGGCCTGCTGGTGTGTTGGTGGTCCTTGGTGTCCAGGGCTGGATTACCATGCAGTGGCCGGCTCGCTTTGTCAGGCCTGGGCCCCTGTGGCTCTGTCGGGGGCCCCGCAAAAGGATGATGTGCCCCTGGGCCTCAGGATCCGCTACGGTGTACTTGGCAGACCGCAGGGCCCATAGGTTTGTCCCTGCGGCTCCCAGGGGCTTTGCTGTGGTGGCTTTTGGGGCCCATTTCTGCTCTTCCCTTAGATAAGGGAGAACACTTTCTCTGTGTTGGCCCCTCTTGGTTACCTTTGCTCTGAGGGTCCCTTCGGGCATCTGGGATAATCTGGGGGGCGGGTTTTTGGCTCCTCACAACCATTATTGAGCATTTTTCTTATGGAAAATCCTTACATGCACACCTGTGTTCTCACAAACACCTAAAGGTGCTTGGATTCGGGAGTGACTTCTATAGAGAAAATCCCTAATATTATTTTAAGCTGTCACTTTGTACGTTTCATATTAAATAATACTATATATTGTATATTCTTCATTGATGGTATCAAGGCGTTGGTTGTTTTTACCTGTAAAACTTTATCGGCTGGTTTTGCTGTTCTTTTTATATCTCTCTTTGCAGGCGCAGAAACAGACTCAGAGGATGTTATATTGCTCTCTCCCTTTTTCTCTCCTCTTTTTCTTTCACCTTTTCTCCCTTTTAGCATTTTGTCTCATCTGTTTGTCTTCTTTTTTTCCTCTTCTACCTTCCCATTTCAGTGTCCATTGAAGATGAAATAGTTCCTGCATAAAATCTAATAAAGCTTCTTGCATATATAAATCAAGCAGAGCACTATGGCGAAACAGTGTGGCTTCACTTGTGAAAGTAAAATCTTTTGGGCTGTTTTTGGCACATTTACAGACAGCACACAAAAAACTGACCTTGCTTCCCTCCTTTTTCTCCTCACAGGTACAGAACACAGTCCCTCTCAAAGCAACTTGAGATACACACAGAGAAAGAGATGTTCTGTATTTTTGTATTATAAATCCCTCTGGAATAAAAGTCATACCAAACTATAAATTGTGTTTATTTATACGTTTATTTCATACAATTCAAAATTAAAATCTGACATTTAATCTGAAATGTATTTACTTACACAGCTGCATCCACGACCAGCTGAATAACACAACATACCGGCAGGTTGAACGGAGTAAATTAGCATAACAAGCCACCAACTCATACCAGGAAAGTTCTCGTCAGCACATTTCAGCACAACGGCCCGTCAACCTGAAAGTTGCCAAAACTACGCTGCAATTAGACCATGAGTATAGCAGTAAAAGAGTGTATTTTTTAAATACAACATAAAATAAAAGAGGTCTGACAAGACCGAAGTTTTAATCTTTGGGCCAGAGTCCTCAAAAAATAAACTTCTTAACCAATCACTTAATCTGGGTGGCATTAACCTGGCCTCTGGTAATAAAGTAAAAAATCTTGGTGTTATTTTTGACCAAGACATGTCATTTAAATCCCATATTAAACAGGTTTCCAGAGTTTCCTTTTTTCACCTCCGGAATATCGCCAGAATTAGAAACATTCTGTCCAGGAGTGATGCTGAAAAACTGGTCCATGCATTTGTTACTTCAAGGCTAGACTATTGTAATTCTTTACTATCAGGAATTCCACAAAATGCAGTTCAAAGCCTTCAGCTGATCCAAAATGCTGCAGCAAGAGTTCTGATGAAAATCAACAAGAGGGATCATATTTCTCCAATTTTAGCTTCCCTTCATTGGCTTCCTGTTAAATCAAGAATAGAATTTAAAATTCTTCTTCTAACATATAAAGCCCTTCATAATCAAACTCCATCATATATCAGAGCTCTGATTACCCCGTATGTTCCTAACAGAGCACTTCGCTCTCAGACCGCAGGTCTGCTGGTGGTTCCTAGAGTCTCTAAAAGTAGAATGGGAGGCAGATCCTTTAGCTATCAGGCTCCTCTCCTGTGGAACCAACTCCCAGTTTTGGTCCGTGAGGCAGACACCCTGTCTACTTTTAAGACTAGGCTTAAAACTTTTCTTTTTGACAAAAATTATAACTAGTGACTCATGTTACTCTCAGCTACCTTTATAGTTTTACTGCTATAGGCTTAGGATACTGGAGTATATCAGGATCTAATTTTCTCACTACATTGAGTTCTACTGTTCTTCAATTATGCATTATGTGTTGTCATTTCTGCTTTAACTTTCTGTTCTCTCTCTTTTCTCTTCATAGTAGGTACACCTGGTCTGGCGTTCTGTTAACTGTGACATCATCCAGAGAAGACGGCTCACCCGCTACTACCATCTAATGTAGAACAGATTACTAGATCAATGTGTGCTTCTGTGCTTTTTTGTTTCTCTTGTTGTGTCTCTGTTCTGTCTTCTGTAACCCCAGTCGGTCGAGGCAGATGACCGTTCATACTGAGCCCGGTTCTGCCGGAGGTTTTTTTTCCCGTTAATGGGTGGTTTTTCTTCCCACTGTCGCTTCATGCTTGCTCAGTATGAGGGATTGCAGCAAAGCCATGTACAATGCAGATGACTCTTCCTGTGGCTCTAAGGTTCCCCAGGAGTGAATGCTGCTTGTCGGGACTTTGATGCAATCAACTGGTTTCCTTATATAGGACATTTTTGACCAATCTGTATAATCTGACCCAATCTGTATAATATGATTGAACTTGACTTTGTAAAGTGCCTTGAGATGACATGTTTCATGATTTGGCGCTATATAAATAAAATTGAATTGAATTGAATTGAATTTTACAATGATCAAATTTCAGGAAATAAAGTAAAATTTGTAAAAAAGAATATGACCATGTGAATATTGACACTATGCAAAGTAGATTAAAGAGAAGACAGGCCTCAAACGTTCTTTAGAATCACTCGGCAGCCAGCTGGGTGCTAAAAAAAGCTGTTAATTTGAATAACTGTGCATACCTCACGGCTTCACCTTCCCCCAGCAATGTGTGTTATGATTTCTGTGTGCATCCTAAACCTGTGTCTCTAACAATCCTATGGTGACAATAAAGATTCTTTATTCTTGAGAAAGAAATCAAACAACACCTGAAAATTGAGGTACAAAGCAAAACACACTAGATCCACTTTGAGTAATATTTTCACTTCTGCTTGCTGGGATGCAACAGAAAAACCTTTAACATGATTTTTTTTGTCCACAATGTGTTGTTGTAAGTCAAAGCGTGACTAAAGCTGCAATAAAAGAAAAACTATTTTTTACCCCTAAACCAAAAAATTTTGCTGTTTCCTTGACATTACATTTATCGTGTGTTTATATGACTTCAAAGAATCTAAAAATAACCGAAACAGCTTCTCATCAAAATGTCTTTGAGTCATTTTTGGTCCTCCTCCTTTTTCTCCTTGTAGAAGACGTTTCCATCCTGTTGTTTCTTCCAGCTCAGTTTGATTTCTGTATCCACGCCCTGCTCCTTCATCTTCTGTTTGAGCTGGAACACAAAATTTGCTGATGCTGAGTTTAAAGCGCAAACCACTGGTTCTACTGGATTTGTTTAAAACCAGCTAGATGTGCCAGAAGATCTATAGGGGTGTCCCGATACCAGTTTTTCCAGACCGAGTACAAGTACGAGTACTCCAGTTTAGATACTTCCCGATTCCAAGTACTGATACTTTACTTAATAAATTGGTACTTATAGATCGCAAAGGACTTAACAATATCATTGACCACCTAAAACGACTGAAAGGTCAGCAAAACAACCTTTTGGTGTATTAGTACCACTACCTGGTATAGAGTGGTGTCTAGCCTTTTAGTTGCAGCGTAGCCAAGCCCTGGAGAAAAACTGTTCAGAGTATCTAGTTGCTTTTACAAGTACGAGTACCTGATGTTAGTATCAGGCCCAATACCATTATCGGTATCGGGACACAGCTAATTTGAAGATTTCAACAAGCCACTTCTACATCTGCCCAGATTCAAAAGGCAAGACAAGGTAAGGAATATTTATTTGTATAGCACATTTCAGTACAAAGACAATGCAAAGTGCTTTACACAATTAAAACATAATATATATATACAAAGAATAAAAGCATGTTGGAATAAAATGTAGAAAAATTTAAACAAAATAAAATATGGGAAAATGGGAACTAAAAGCAAATATTAAAAACAGCTGGACTACAAACTACTACAAGATATTTCAGTTCAAATACTAAAAGTTTGAAATAATTAAGAAAACAGTCATCTAATCTACAAAGTCTAAACATTCTAGGTTTATTTAAATGAACATGGATGTGATTTCCTTATGTAATTTACCTCCTTCAGCAGGTTTTCCAGGACAGCAGGGTCATTCAGATCCAGATTTGAGTTTCCCACCAGCTTCACTTTCACCACTTGCTTTGTGGAAGGCACAGGGTCTTTAACACAAACATTCACAGCATTTTATTAGCCCTCTTTCCCCCGTATGGATATCAGTGTCACCTCCTGAAATGTTACTTTCTGACTAGACCTGCAGCGTATTAAGAAAATGTATAGTTATGTATTGTTTCAAAATATTTAGGCGTGCTTCTTAGCTCCTTCCATTACCCCAATATGCTGCTACCACAAACAACCCCAATAAGGAACTTTTATTCTAAAATGTAGGGGACAACTCACATTATTACATAATAACGGGCCCAAAATGCCTATAAAGACCACCTCTCCAATGCTCAGGTGCTCAGAAAAGACCATCCACCTTTAAACGTATTTTTCTATTTCTAGCATAGTTTCAATTGTGTGATGAGCCTAAACAAAGAAATCCTTACCTGTTTCTTGATTTAACTTGTCTGCATGCAATAAAATCTTTTAATATGTTCCAGTGTTCTATATTGTTCATTTGTAGACATAGACCACAGTAAATGTTCGTCCAACAGGACAGATAGATTTTTAGCATCCAAAATACACATGCAGAGCACTGTAATTATAATATATATTATCAAATATTGGATTTAAGCAGTCCTTTGTAATATTGTTTTTTAAATTGAGATCAGATTTTGATTGCAATTTGATATATTATGCAGCTGTATTTCGAACTAATAGTAGGAATACGTTTCATGATCACTGCTGCAGAAGCAGGTTATCAAGTAAAGGACATTTTATTTTACTAAGAAACGCTTATACACCGATATTTTCACAGCACATTCAAAATAATGAAAGGTTAGTGAAACTTTATCAGACTTTTAAAATTACGGTTATTTGGAAAAACTATATATTTATATTGGGGTGAAGAAGCTAAATTATACAAATATGTAGTTAAAACAAATAAATCATAAATAATTGAATACGTTCTAAATTAACTACCCCTGGACTCGCTTAGATTATGTTTTATTTCAGTAAAGAAATAGAAATAGACAAACATCTCTTAAAAAATTAAGAGAATGCAATCAATAGAAATATCTCCATTAGCATCACAGCATGACAACCCTTAAATACCATCCTGTGATGTTTTGGTTTCTGTTTTTATGTCTGTGTTTTGACTTTTTCCCTTGCTGTTTATTATCTGTAACAGTGGTACAGTAGTTGGGAGTTCTGTTTGATTCCCTGCTCTGACCATCTCAGTTGTTGTGTCCTTGGACAAGACACATCATCCTTTACTGTCTGCTGATGGTAGTCAGAGGGTCTGGTGACAGCCTCACTTCTGTCAGCCTGCCAATGTAGAGTATCACTATAAACGTGTGAGTGTGTCTGAATAAGTGAATGTAGGGTAAAGCACTTTGTGGCCGTCACACTTCATAAAACACTCTACAAGTTCAGGTCTTCTCCTCAAAGGTCTTGATTAGTTTCCCTCAGTTTTCCTGTTACCATTCTACCTTAGCTGCTTCATGTAATCCCCTGATTGACTTATATGTGTCCTACGTTATTCTCCACTTTTTAAGTACTTAGGCTCTCTTGTTGTCACTGTTCTTAGGTGGATATTCCTCCACACATTTTTTTAAACAGGTTTTATACAGGAATGAGTAGCTCTAATTTAATGCTTTTTAATGCCTTTTTAATGCTCTAAGAAATTATTTTAATGCCATCGCCAAGTAACCATGAATCTCATTAATATATATATATATATATATATATATATATATATATATATATATATATATATATATATATATATATATATATTAAAGTGCTTTAAGATTTTAAGACATAACACTACAAATGAAATGGAAATGAACTGGAAATATGTGAAAACATCAGATACAAAAACACCTGCTACAAAAATGACATTTATTTTCAAATGCTACACAACAAGGTACATCAATAACAAATATTCTGTTTTTTTTTTTTTTTTTAGAAAAGAGGATTAAGGCATTTCTCGCAGTTGCTTTGCTTTCAATTCAAGTTCTGACTCAACATTTTTCAGTTCAATGCATTTGTCCTTGTACCTCTTTCTTAGAGTATTAGATTTTGTTAGCATTTGAGCCATAAGTGTGCTAGATTTGTTTTCAGCCTGCTCAGCTAGTTGATCAGCATCCTTCTGAAGGCTGACACACACACCCGCCAACATTTCTTTCTTCTTTTTCAGTTCTTCAAGCTCACTTTCCAAAGCTTTTCTCTTTTGCCCACGGATTGCACCCTCTCTTTTCTGTCTTTCTTCATCAAGGTAGATCCTGTACCTGGTCCTGGCTGAGGCTACAGATGTCAGTAGTTGTTTTGTAAGAGGCACTTTGAGAACACCCCCACACGCTCTAACGTGGTCACAGACTAGTCTCTGGGCCTCAACAGTTTCTTCTTTTATGTTGCAAGCCTCTACTTCTCTATTAACAGAGAAGCCTCTCTCTACTGTAGCTTGCCCATGAGAGAGGAGCAGGAGGCGCTGAAGGAAACTCTGCAGCTCAGTAAAAGACTGTTTGAATGTTCCATGAAGAAAAGCATCAAGCCGTTGCTCCATAGGTTTAAAGGAGAGGAACTCATCACTTTTGCCATACAGAGAAAGAAAGCTGTCAAACTGTTGCACAACAGCATCACCTGCAATGGGTAAACAAAAACAAAAAAAACTGTAAATACATCTTCTCAGCTTAAATTTAATTTTTTTTATGGATGTTGCATTGTTAGAGAATAGTGATAATAATTTTTATTTAATTTTTTTCAAAAACCTAACCACTCAAAAAAAAAAAAAAAAATGAAAAAGGGGCTAATATCCTTCTCAGCCATTGTGTGGGTGTACAAAAGCTACAAACACCACCAGGGGTCCGTTCTTCGTACGTCGCTAACTCAGTTAGCTGGATTTCACTGTTGACGATTTGGCATGATCTTGGATCGTTTGGTTCTTCGAAACTCATCCCGGACTTGCTGTCATAGCAACATGTGCGCAAAGTTGAGCCTGCTCCCGAGCAGGTTTATTTCATGTAAACAGGATTAGATCGTAGCGGAGGAGAAAGAGAAGTCTGTCTAGCCAGCGCACTTGGACCACCTAGTGGCAGAGGAAGGGACAGAATTGTGGAACACCATTTTTTATGTTCAATAAAAGACGAAACAAATAATGCTTTGTTCCTGTCGTTTTATTTAAACAATTCTTTATAAAGAAAAGACAGCAAGTCATCGTTTGCCTGCAGTAAGAGATAGTTATGTAAAGTCAGTAATACTACTGGTGTATTAGAATTTACTCTGAAGGTCCTTTTGAAGCAACTCGATCTCTAGTGCAGTTTTTCTCTTTTTCACGTTGTAGAGTTCAATTTCTCATCTTAATTTGTATTTTTATTTTCAGGTCAAAATACTTTTTCTTTTGTTGAAGATGCCGTTAATATAGGGAACAGATGGCACCTTGAGTCATTTTGTGAAAAAAAAAAGAAAAAGGGTTAAACATGTAAAAGTAAAAAGAACCCGATTTTTTTCAGCCTTCTTATTGGTGGCTGTTAAAAACAGACAAACACATAATTTAACAGTGGCTTTTTTTTTTTTTAAAAAAAAGGAAGAAGTTGCTTTTTAAAATACAGTATAATAATTAAAGGCTATCATTTTGTAGAATATTCTTGTACTTCACTTTTTTCCCCCATGTTCTAGTGGCTCCCATGGAGGCTCTGACATAAAAGAACAAAGTACTTATTGAAATGCAAAAATACATACTGTAGAAAGTGATAGAAACATCTATCATGGACAGTATTTACAATTTAATTTGTCTGCTGCTGTTTGCCAGCCCTCTCTCCTGGCTTTAGCAGACTTTGAGGTGTTCCCTGTCGTTTTATTGACTCAAATTCGCATAACCTTCTTTTAAAAGCTCTTGTTCTGCTGGGAAAAAAAACTGTGGGCGTTCTTTGGCCATGCTGAACAGCCAATAGCAGCGTTGCTGATCATTGTTTCTACTATCGATACAGTTCCCCTTTTAAACAAACGCATGAACGCGCAGTTGTCTCAGATAACTTAATCCAGCCATACTAATCGTAAACAACAGGTGTGTTTGAAGAGCCCAATTAGACGGATCATGATTAGCCGGATGAAATCATCTTGGGATGTCTCATTTGATCTTGGATGTTTTAAGCAACGTACGAAGAACGGACCCCTGGGCTGCCTACAGTAAACAACATATGAGAGCTCTATGTGCTACTAATAATTTCCTAGAACATTAAAGGTAATATTGAAAGAAAGATCTTCTCTAATAGGCCTTTAAGATCAAAGTAGGTACACTTCAGACATAAAAAGCTGTGTAATAATTATAAGAAACTATCCCTAATAAAATCCCTACCAGCAGAAATCCCTCCTGACAACTGCCTGTCCTGCAGAAATCGTTGAACAAGTGACCTCATTTGTCCCTGGCACCATTCTGGATCTCTGCTCATAATGGAAGGGTCCAAGCATGCTAGCTGCCTGACAGTTGGGTATTTCAAGGGGCTCTTTTCTTGCACTTTCTTTACTATTCTGGAGAGGCACCTTATGCAGTCCCTTCTAAACTCAAGGGCAGTGAGATCGCCTACTTTGTTACTTGACTTGCTTTGAAGAGCCTAGCAAAGAGGGATAGGACATAAGTATCATAGGACATTATTTATGTGTATTTTATGTTTAAATATATATATATATATATATATATATATATATATATATATATATATATATATATATGGTGCAAAGCATTAGCCTCGTGAGACCATCCTGATCTCGCGAGCTTTCAAGGTTTCACTCGCAGATCAGTCTGGCTACTCTCCGTTAAAGAAAATTTGGAGCCGTTCACCAAACGAACGTCCAATCAGCGTTGGCTTTGAGGCGGGTTGAGGTGTGACGCAACGGGAAGCGCGTCAGTTCAGTCTAAACAACATGGCGGCTTCAGCCGATGAAACTAGCGTTAGGGTGGCTATCGAGCAAGTTTTATCGGAATTACAGAGTATTTCTTTGCTGAGCTAACGAGCCTTTACCTGCAGCAGCAAGAGTAGCTTGGCTTGTGGTTGTGTTTTCGTCGTCGCTCGTAACAGAGTGACGACGAATCTGATTGGTTCATTTGGCCCGTCTATCACCAACATAGGCCAATCAGCTAACCAGTATTTTCGCCCCTTCCCAAAATTACTTCAACGGAAGGTTTCCAGATGGATATGCGAAGCAAATCTATCTGGCGGAGTCAGGTTAGCAAAGCATTACCTTGAGTACAGACTCAGCACCCAAGCCAATGTCAGCTTTGCTTGCACTGATCCAGTTTTTCTGGTCATCAGGGTCAAGTTTGGTCAGTTGAAATGGAGTGATGTCTTGGAGCAGCTCCCTTTTGATGAATCGTCTCACCAGGTTCTATGAAATTAGAAAAACCTTTGTACAATTCCTATTTATTTTTTTTTTATTTTTTTAAAGAGAATTAAAGGAAGCCAATCTTACCATCATCAACTCAGTCAAGTCTCTGCACAGAAAGGGCAGGACTGGTTCATCAGTTTGATATTTCTTCAGGAATGGACTAAAGGTTCTGGAGATTGCTGCAAAAAAATGAAGCTTGGCCAAAATGAGTGGATCTTCATTTGCTACTTGAATGGTGTCAAAAGAGGAAGTTCCAGGGTTTGGTAGCTCTTTTTTTATGTACTGCCTTCACATACTCCTTAAGTTTTGGCCATACCTCAATGGCTCTCTCTGCAACCGGAAGATTTTCCACCCATCGGTGTCCACAGAATGGGAGTGGAAAGATGGATGAACCAGTATGTTTTGTATAATCTTCTCTTCGTGCAGGTACATTGTGAAAAACAAAGTGCATTGCTCTTAACAGTTTCTCAATATTCCATATAGAGAAGCCAGTTTTGAGTGAATTGTGCAGGGTGTGCAATCCACAGCTCCCAACATTAATTAACTGCCGACCTCCATGTACTTCCGCATGTTCTTGTTGGAAATCGTTGAGGAACTTTAAGTTCACATTTGGTCCATCCATACCAATGGAAAGAAGATTCTTCATGTCGAGTTGACGCACACAATTCTAAAAAATAAAATATTTAATAATTTTTTTTTAAAGAGAAAAGGGAAAGTAAAACAATTATCCAGCATGTTTTACCACAAATCTGCACTGAGAATATTGGTCCTTTTAAGAGCAGTATTTACAAGATACAAGTTAATTTACAAATTAACTTGTATCTTTAGTTCATTCAAATAAAATTAAATTAAGAATAGGTACAATTATACTCACTTTGAAATGGTGCAGTAGATCTTGTGCCTTTGAATGCCCCATGAACTGTGATCCAAAAAAACGCGACTGGACAAAACCAGCCTCCCAAAACCGAACATGCACGTCTAGTTGTTTATTTTTTGTTGATTGGTTGAAGCTTTCATCAAACATCAGCACAAATGGTCCTGCGTTGTTAACTGCTGAAATCAGTTCATTTTTGAAGTGTGGGGCGAGTCCAAACTTTAAAATGTAGCCAGTTTTGTCCTTTCCACAGGCGAAAGATTTAGCTATTTCCGAATCTGGAAACATTGCCTGAAACAATTCGGATACACCTTCATTAGAAGCGTATGAGTGGTGTTGCATGGCCGTGTTCAGACACCAGAGCACCTCCGCATTCAGCGTTGCATTGGATCCAAATGTTCGCAGAACGTCTGATTTCCCGGCGGTAGAGCTGGCTCCAGCTGCTGCTGTGCTGGTTCCGGTAGCTACTGCCGACGTTACTGTGTCGGTTACAGAAAAGTAGCTCGACATGGTTAGCTGTTGTCTGCACCGTGTAGCGGATCTGTGGCTCTCCCACTTCATGTGTGATCTTAAAGCGTTGACTCCCATTGTGCAAAGCCTAATTTTTTTTTTGCATACACGGTAAAAACCTTCATTGTCGTTACCATCGACAGGCTTCAGCCATGCCCCGAATTCCGCGTCTTCCAACCACTTCTGCTGAAATTTGCATTTGCCCATTTTGTAGCTTTTTCTCCGCCTCGAGTTTCTTGTCCGAACATATGGCTTTACGTTCAACCGGAAGAAGTTCAGCGTGTTTGGCGGAAGCACTTATATCTCATATAATATATCTGACAAAACTGTTTTAATAAACGTATTAAAAAATAAGACATTTAATGCCACCGATAATCACATTTAATGACTTTTAATGCTAATTAAGGCCTTAATTTTAAAGAAAATTATTTAATGACTTTTCATGACTTTTAATGACCCGCGGAAACCCTGTTAAATTAGATTCAAGTTAGTTGTCTGGCTAAGCATGTCCAGTACATTTAGAACACTTCCAGTCAGAGAAAATGCATTGTTTAAATGAAAAAATATTTTCACCCCCCTACTTTAAATTCCCTGATCAACAGCCACACTGGCTCTTGTGGGAGCCACCATGCATATCCAAGCTCCTATCAAGACCTTGATGTGCTTCCACCACAACCATGAATCACCAAAACACCACTAATGGGTTGTTACAAGCATACTGAAAACATAATGGTGAGGCTGCAGTACCTCACAGGATCACTTTTCCAAGACTCTGCAAAGATAATCTACCTTCTAACAGATTTTAAGAATATTCTACCTGAGCTTGATGCATCCAGACTCTTAGTTTTAATTGTTTTTTTTTCTGTTATGATTTACATTTGTTTGCAAAATTATACACAATAATAACTTACCATGATGGCAGATGAACGGTTTCCTTGAATCACATGGCCAGGCTCCCCAGTAACCATTGGAATAGTCAGTAGAACTATAGGGATTATCAAATACTGTAGCTGTGCATTTCGCCCCCACTTTATCAGGTTTGCCTGGTAACCAACGATTCCAAAAAAACATGGCTCCGTCTGACCACTTCCAGGTAACTTTGTAAAGGCCAATCCAGCCGGATACACCTGCAGGGATCAGTGCCCTTATCTTCTCGTTCTCAGACAGGTTTCTGGGAATGGCCAGGTCTGTAAGGTGCTCTCTGCAGTAACTCTGAGCCTCCTTCCAGGTCATTAAACTGTTGATATAGACGAATGAAACATGCTGTCCTGAAAACGATAAAAGAGAGATGGGACTATCCTTGGAAGTAAGTGTTTATGCTCTGTGCATCTCTTATTTTTGTGTTTACTTGCTTACTGAGACCAAAATTAGTTATTTGACAGACTTTTAGAAGATGGGCTGGATTTCACTGGTTTCATTTAGTTTATAATTGTTTCAAAATACCAGAATTACAATATCTGTGATTTATTGGTTTGACTTATAAAAAGCTTCTCTAGAGTGGATCTGTACCTCTCATATCAGATTGGTTAAACTGTTGTTAACAAAGTGCTGTTGAGTTCTATTGTTAAACATTTAATATGACTAAACAGAATAATGATAAGAGCAACTAAAAAGTAAATAGAAAGCAGAAAGACAGAAGTAAACCAAATACTTACCCGTAATATTGGAGCAGACCGGTTTATGGGAATAGCCACAATCGTACAGGAGCCACTTTCCAGAACTGGTCATCACAATACATCCTGGTATGTTCTCGTTAGTGCCTGGATGTCCAGAGTCCCAGTTCATGAAGTTTGACTCATCATATTGGTAAAAGTCTTTATCTACCAATGACCAGTTCCAGCTGACCTCAGTGAAGTACAAACCATTCCAGAACTGTTGAAAAGAGTTAACCGTTACTAGTGAACTAGTTTAATCATATTTAACCTCCTGCTGCTTTACATCATCACCTGCTCCCATAAAGACTTGTAAAGTCTGCATTTTAGTTTTTGTGGGACATATAACATAGCTGTCATCAAAACATGGCTGAATGTCACCTGGCAGTTTCACTGTGAGTTTGTACATCTCTGTGAAAACATTATAAGCATGCATATCTAATAGTATTTAGATATAAATGTCATTTCCAGACATTTAGAAAGCATTTAGGTTTATCAGATGTGTTTCTACATAACTGAGTGTTTGGTTGATTTTACCAGCTTTATGGTGGTTATGCTTTAAACCTTTTCTGGTTTAGGCAGAAACTTTACAAGCATCATTTAAAAAATCAGCGTTCTCTGAGTGGCTTGCCTGTTGCTGACTCAGTTTTGTCTGTTGTCTTTCTACGTCATTCATATTCTCCAGTCAGAGCACATTATCAAGTAAACAGTCTTCCCCCTCCCCTCCTGCATCAACTGATGCACAGGCTGTAAATTGCGCTAGCATGTCTGACTGCTCCACTTGAGAGGAGGAAGGCAGAGCCCCCTCCCTGCATCGGCTTGAAAGGGAGGCAGTCACACGAAGCTGGGGAGCATGAATATCCAATATTGAACCTCAAACTAACTTCACAACGGTTACTAAAAAGGGGAGCTGATATGTCCGAGGGTGGTCTAAAATGCATGAAATTTCCACTTACTCACTAAGGACGAGGGAATCACAGCAGAGTGGCTGCAGTGCATTTATGGGGACTTTACTGATACAGTTTCCTGTGCGGGAATTCATGTCTGGGCTTTCAAAACGATTAAGTAAACAAAACTACTGTACCAAGTTGGTACAGAAACTTACGTCCCAGGTTGCGACCACAACATATAAGTCGCATATATAAGTCACAGCGGACTATACGCATTTATTTAGACATTTATGTCACACAACCCAAGACTATAAACTGACATTTAATCTGGCATGATTTATTAAATTACACAGCTACAACAACAACTGGCTGAATAACATGAAGCACATGAGGATGAATGGGGTAAATTAGTAACTCCAACCAGCAAGGTTTAACCCAGCGCATTAACACATAACCGTGCTATGACACGGATGTTTGAGAGCAACATAAAGCTCACGAACATCAAAGAAGTTATAACCCGCCTGGACAACAGACCTTTAAGCTAGCGCTAGCTGTTATTAGCTTCACAGACAGCCCAGTAACAGGGCTGTCGCGTTCTGGAACCTTGAAGCTGCACCATGCAACGCTCCGCTGTGTGAATGCAGACTGAAACAACATACAAACATGTGTTCAGACTTTGTTGTCTATAAGTTAATGTTTCAATTATTTGGTGCAGGAGCAGGATAGTTTTCACAAGCCTAGCTAGCCCTCTCCACCGTTGTTCTCTATCTCATTGTTCAGTCAATGACATCACAACATGGTGGCTGGATTTTCCATAACTGGTGCTGCGGAGCTATTTTAAACATCTAATATGTGCCTGACAATGAGCCTTTTTGACTTCTAACCGCACAAAACCCCATAGTTTGACTTGCTGTATTATTGTGTTGTAAACTGCATGAAGTTAAATTGAGTCATAAACTCTTTAAAGCATTCTCTAAAAGTGATGCAATTGTGACGTCCCCACCCCGTGAACGGGCCCCTAAGCGATGTCACGGCACAACATCGAGCACATCCGACTTCTTGTAACTTGTTGCAAACTGCGTCCGCAACTTTTATTCAGAATGGGGAATGCAAAAGAATGCAAAAGAGCACTTGCAGGCAAGTGGACATTCACACAAGTGTGGGGAAGAAGAGCATTATTCAAATAAACAACCAAGAGGCCAGGGACAATTCTGGAGGAGCTGCAAAGATTGAAAAGGTGTAAGTGAAAAAGCAAACAATAAGAAATCCTAGTTTCAGTTTGCCCCAAGTCATCTGCATGGCACGGTTAACATGTAGAAGCAGAGCTGGGGTAAGATGAGACCAATATTTTTTTTTTTTTTGCTGAATGCAAAACACTACATGTGGATGAACACTAACATGCACATTATGTTAATTCACTTTCTCAAAAGTGAAACACAGTGTTGGCAGAATCATGCTGTTGAAATGCCTTTTTTTCAGCAGGGATGGGGACGTGGGTCAGAGTTGATGGGAACATGGATGGAACTAAATTTATGTCAATCCTGGAAGAAAACCCATTAGAGGCTGCAGAGGACCTCAGACTGGGGTGGAGTTAAACCCTCCAGCAGGAGAACCACGGCAAACACACCACCAGAGGTAAAATAAGAAATAAAATGCATTGCCAAGGTTTGTAGAACACCTTATTTTAATGTGTTTTTCTACCAATCACCATTTAAAGGTTTTAGCTTTACCCAGGCTTCATTTTGCACTTAGCATGGAGGGTGAATAAATTCCAATTAGTTGTTAGGAGTTGCCAGTACTGCAGAAATCTGCAGATATGGAGACCATAGAGTCATTAACATTGCAAATGTGATACAAATAATTTTGAATGGCTGAGAAAAATAGACAAATCTGATCCAAGGTAAGTAGGAATACACAATATCACATTGTAGAGGGGTTGATATATTTAGATTTTATGACTATGGAATTGCATCTACTCCTTTTTTACATTATAACTTCCCTGCAGTATCTGACAGTTATGTGTTGTTTTGCATTTTAGGCTGCACAAAGAAAGTTTAAATGGCGAAATTAAAAGCTACCGGTTGTTCAAGAGGGTTAAAAGGAAGCTAAAGCTACTTGACATCACCTGCCTAGCAGTTCACTGCTGCTACTTTCCTTCATGCTTCCTGTTATTTCTGCTCAGCCATCATCCCTCTGTCCGCTAAGGGTGGAGACTTAAAATGCATTGAGATTTTCAGATGTCTCTCTGATATAAATATATTGATATACATTATTAAGCTAAAAGATTTTCGGTGGTATAGTGTCTTGGTCTTGATTTGTTAAGCAAAATGCTGAGCAATAAAATAACACGTTTATGTAAAATAAATGTTGAAGTGTTCTGAATTATAGCAAAGAAATATGAAAAATATCAACAAGAAAGAAAGGAGGGTTAACCAATCCACAACATTTATAAGCATGATCTTATCTTCAAAGAAACAGAGAGAAACAGTGACTTTACAGGTGTTGAAGAGCTGATGTTTCTCTGAATAGCCATATTGTTGAGGATGATGCTGACATCTGGGTCAACGGTAACCAGGTCTGTGTAGTGTTCTCTGCAGTACCTCTGAGCTTCAGTCCAGTTTTTTGGGTCATGAATGAAATGGTATTGTCGTTCAGAGAGAGAGGAGACGGTGCACAGAACTGCACAAACAGAGATGAGAACATCATTTGAAATGTCATTCTGCAAAATTTTCCATTTCAGGAATAAAATCTATGAAACTATGTAAACCTGATTTAACATCATAAAGAAGAGAAAAACTGTACTTGTTCAATAATAGCTTTTTTGTCAAGCAAATGTTTAAATTTGAATTAAATCAAGAAATATGATATATTAAAAGATCTAAAATTAAAAACTAATGCACTTGCCTGATGCCGCAGTGATATACCAAAGAATGTTCTCCATTTCTTCACATTCACTGGTCTCTAATGACTGCAATAACCTGTGACTGCAGAAATCTGACTGCAGAAATCCAGCTTCTTGTTTTTAACCTCAAGATGCAAAACCTTAGACAAGGTATTTGCATTTTACACAGCAGGAAATTCTAAAAAGACATCCTAACTCTGCCACCTCCCAACTTTGTGACATGCATTTTCGATTTTAGTCTTTGGTTTTAAATTCTCATTGAACTTTAAAGTAATTCAATGTTGCAATATTTCAAAGCATTACAACTATTTTCATGTTATTTTTTCTTTCAAACCCTTATCAATGTGTTATGAACGTGAATCAGGCAAACCCAGTATTCAAACCAAATGGTATAAGGAAACACAGGATTTAATGAACATGCAGGGACAGGCAGGCTCAATGGTCAAAATGGCAGTCCAAAATCCGGTACACGGAAATCAGTCCAAAACAGGCAGAAGTACAGACCAGGATAAGGCAAACTCAGAAGATCTCAAGACAGGTCCAGGTCGGAAAAACAGGTAAGCAGTCATACAGGGCAGGAAAAATCAGGTTCAGGGATCAGGCTGGCTTAGAAGTCAAAAAGGAAATCAGGGTAAGATCTACAGGTCAGTCAAAAAGAGAATGCTGGACAAAACTCACTGAAGGCTTGTTAATGATCTGGCAGATTGGAGAGGTTTGTAGCAGGACTATATAGGGGAGTGGAGTGAGCAGGTGAACGGGAGTGAAGACTAATCACAAGTGACAGGTGGAAATAATCAAAGGAAAGGTGGTAACTGAAATGAACTGAACTGATTTTTTAGTGACTGGAGGTTGACAAGTGAGCAGATCTGATTGGCTGGTAACTGGTGTTCGGGGAGTGACAGATAAACAGATTGAGTGAGCTGGCAGATTGCTGGGAGGAGACAGAACTGAACTGGAAACATACATAAAATCAAACTACAATAAAATCTAACCTATTCCATAAAGCAAAACTAATACAGAACCTAAACCTAAGACTAAACAAAACCCAAATCCTGACACAATGTTGACGTTGTTACCATACCATATTATCCACGCATTTAAACTATTACTTAAAGAATAGATTTCAATTCTGCTCCATATGAACATCTGCTAATTGCCTTATGAATAACTCATGATCACTTTGTGGCCATTATCTGTTTGAAATTCTTACTCTTAAGTTATTTTGTTTTCTATAATTAAATGTTGCTATAATTAGAAATAATAGCACTATTTTCATATTTAACCTGTACATATAAAGGAATAGGATTTCCTTCAAGCTGTTATTGATGTTCCCACACCATGTAAATTAACAGTTTCAAATTCAGGCAAATGTTACTTTTTCCATAACATTTTATGTCCCCTGTTGTATCTCCTCCAGGTGATCACAAACATTGTTTCTTAATTAAGATAATACACAGTGTCAATGAGACACTGATAAATGTAGCTTTCCCAAGGAAAGAGATGAGATTTTTATTAGACTATTCAGTTTTATTACGAATCATGCAGGCTCTCTCTCTCTCTCTCTCTCTCTCTCTCTCTCTCTCTCTCTCTCACACACCCACACACACACACACACACACACACACATACACACACACACACCCACACACACACCCACACACACACACATGTATTCTTTACAAAATAGACTAAGGTTAATGGTATTTCTTTAATATCAGATGAATAGAACATTTGTTGAATCGTTGAAACAGAAGGACGATATTACAAATTGTGTAACTTCACGGTCCAGTAGAATAACATTCTCAGTGTTTATGATTTTCTGTGCTTAATTAGAAATAAAACACAATGATCATTTATTCTACAATGCTCTTTCAAAGAAATGGTTATGCGACACACTGATCTATTGAATCTATCTATCTATTTTACAACCTGTGCATTAGTTATAAACAGACCTCAACTTTTATGGAAAGTTAAGAGTGTGATCATGTTAATTTTCATGCCGAGTGCCTCAAGGGTCCATGCTTGGGCTCTTCCTCTTCTCTCTTTACCCTGTGCTTATGCAGTCAGTTATAGGAAACCAGTATATAACCTTGTTTTTAGACAAAAGAGTCAGACTTTTATGACACTAAAAAAGGAAAATAGTTGCTCAAAAACTAAACTTCTGAAAGGCTTTGCAGAAATCATGGATGTCACCAAAGTTTATGTTGTTTGGACCCATTGATGTCTCTAACATCAGTGTTGACCTAGGACCTTAAAGTCAGTATCTGACACTGACTGCTACAGACCTGAGTATAAAACTTGAGAATAATCTTAACTTTGATGCACAGTTAAAATCTGTGGTCCATTCCAGATTTTTCAAACTGAGACAGCTGACTAAAGATTTTAATCTATGCTTTAAATACAACTCACTTAGATCACTGCACTGCACTTTACTCTGGGCTTAACAAAACTCTTGTTGCTTGATTGTAGCTGGTCCAAAATGCTGCTGCTCTTCTTTTAACTGCTAGCAGAAAATGATACACATTTCTCCAGTTTTAGCAGCAATTCATTGGCTACTGCTTCACATTCGGATTGATTTTCAAATTATTTTATTTGTTTTGAAATATCTTCATAGCCTTGCCTTCCAGTACGTGTTAGACCTGGGTCATCTGCACGCTCCCTCCCATTGGTTCAGGTCTGCAGATCAGTTTTTATTAGTCATCCGAAAAACAAAGAGTGCAAAGAGGTAACCACACTTCCTCTGTCGTTGCACAAAACTTTGGATTCAAGTAGTTTTACATATCAGGCAGAACGTTTCACTTTCTGTGTTTAATGTTCTCTTAAAACAGATTTTTTTTCCCAGTTTGAGATGTTAGCTTTTGAAGTTTTTGTTGTTTGTTTTTGTAGATCTGAATTTCATTTTACATTTTGCTGGGTGTTATTGGATTATTATCCTAACGTCACTGTGACCTGATGCCACTTCGGAAATGTGTACACTGGAGACACGAGAACTGCACATCAGCTCTACTATCGGCTGATTGTCCAGGCCAATGCTTGTGTATTTTACTGCGCAGTATGATGCATGTCCAGGATATGACTGTCTTTGTTTTGTCTCATGGCAAGGCTGCTGTCAGGTATTACTAAGATATGTCCCATTATCATTTTTATGCGTGAGAAATGCCATGTGAGGCATGTGTGCGTGTGAAGTCAGGGAAATGCATGTGTCACACAGTCATTGCATGAGAGTTGAGACCTCTGGTTATACAACTGTTGGAATTAATGTTTATACTTCATTAACCGATTTGTCTTGTTATGATGTAGTAATGTAAGCTTCTGATATAATCATATTACTCACATGATAGCTTAATCATGTCTGTACGAAGAAACAGAAGACACTCTGTTTCTTCCCATTCTGAAACAAGAAGGCTCATCTACAAGTTTATGTGCTGACTGGACGTGATTGCTCAGCTGTGTATCTTTGTTGACAACTGAGGCTGTAACTATCTGTTCCCCCACCCTTCAGTACGGCCTCAGTACTGTAACTAGGGAAACGGCCCAAACTTAATAAAACCGAGGAGAACGCTGAGACCGGCAGAGTGGGTTGGAGATTGTAACTGTACGGTCTCTTCCTACTCTCCTCGCCAGCCAAACCAAACTAATTGACTTTTTGCCTTTCTTTCCCTGTGTTGTATGATGTTTTAGGTAATTAGACCTGACAACAACTTTATAAAAGTATGGAAAAAACATGAATCTCATGAGCGTAACAAATTCTAAATTCAACAGAAACTGTTTCTGGCTGTCTGAAACTCTTTTTTGAGAGGCGCCTGGTTGTAGACCTCCACTGTTAGGCCTGGAAGTTAGAATGTTTGTGCATGGTTTCTTGTGTTTTTCGTAAATATAGGTGGCGCTGTGAAGGTAGCGTTAAGTCATTAATGGCGCAAATTACAGAATGTTACATATTGATTAGTGTTGTCGTTTTAAAGATAAGCTAGGTGACTCCAAAGTTTACTTTGACCAATAGTTAGCATAAACACCTAATGATTCTTAACTTTTTAGTGAATAACATAAAGTAACTGGATTTGTTTATATGTAACAATATGAAATATTTTTGTAAAGTCTGCAGTCGTGCATTAGTTGGGCATAATCACAAAATTGTAGACATCTCTATGTCACATACATTTGCTGACTTCAGGTTTTCTATGTGTCAGGATGTATTTTCTTCATGTTTTAAATTTCTTAACCCATAAGAACACACAATGGCACCACCAAATGCACTTTAGATGTCCCAGACTCTTCCCTATAAAGCTAAGTGTCTGACATATGTAATGTAAATTCAAATAAAAGGGAATTTTTGTGTAACCCAGCAGTAAAAACTGTCAGGTTTACTTATTGTCAAATAAGGAATGTTTACCACTAATTCCTTTACATGGTGCAACATAAGTGTACTTGTAGTTTTTATGCATCAAATCATGGTTACAGATGTTATGAGTTTTACAGATTTAGCATGATGCCCTATTAATATTTCATACAACTGGCACCACAAAAAGCCCGTGGAAATGATGTCCATGAAAATACCCCATATTGATCATTTTAATAACTATTATCTTTATTGCAACTGTCCTTTAGAAAACTTTCCCAGTCACTAAATCCTGGCAAATGGATAGAGAAAACTGGATTACAAGTTCAGGTAAGAGTATAAAGTACGTCTAATACGTGTATTCATATTAATAGTTGAATACTTTAATACTTTAAAATAACTACATAACTAACATTTCTGATATCTAGAGTTTTCCAGCATAACCATACGGGACCTACTGTGGCATCTTCATGTTGATGGTAGTAGACATCATTTGTTATAGATTAATTATTTGTGTAATTCTGTGTGCATTAAAGATATCTGTATTAAAATGTATATGTTTATTCTTAGAGTACCCTTTACACCACACTGGATGCTCCCTATGACATATCTGTTGAAAGTTGATTCATGCAATCAAAATAAACTTATTACAACAACAAAACATTTATTATGACACAGTGTAAGTTTTATTTTGTGTGTGTGTTCATTTTCCAGATGGACATGCCACTTTTGCGACTGGGTTGGCGTATCACCCTTATGAAAAATTTGACCTTGGAAGGGGAGACAGCAAAGATTCTGTTATTTGACTTGAAGTTGTTACAATAAATAATTCTGTTTGCAGCTTGTGTTTTAGATATTACAGCTGATCATTTTGCTTATCTATATGTTCAGGAAGAGGTGCAGCAAGCAGAGTGGACACTTGTGTGGACACTCCAGTGGAAGATGTGAGCTTTTTCACAGTATCCGTCAGTGTGAAAACTTTGGTGCAGATATCTTTCTTCCTGTCTTTTCTATAGGACGCAGTTGAAGATTGCATTCCATATTTATCCTATATTGTTAATGGAGAATTATTCTGAAGACACTAGGCCTCACGAGACTCAGACATAGGAGGCTTGGAGACATGATGGCTGGGTATGAGATCCACTGTTTGCTGATTGAAAGGTCAATGCTTGTGTGTTAATATGCAGAATACTGATAGGATAGACTGGGTCTGTTTTGTCTAACAGTCTGTCTAACTGTTAACTGTTTTGTCTTTTGTAATTTCCCTCTGGGATTATTAAAGTATGTCTGATTCTGATTCTGATAACTGCAGGGCTGCTGTTGGGTTTTAGGGAGAGCCAAAAGTGAGGAGGGGCAGAGAGGGCAGACGCAGACTGCAGCGGGACTGTGGGGTGCGATTACTTTCCAGCTATGTGATCTCGGCTCTGTTTCTCAATAAAAGTGCTGGAACTTCATCACCGCCGTCTCCTTATTCAGTAACTCTGGGAAGTCCGTTATTATTGTCTAGAATTCCATCCACACATATTCTTGCTGCTTGTTTTTCCTCTTCCTCTGTCATGTTTGGAATCACGTTGTACATAATACCCTAACAGTAATAAAGTAAATCATCACGGGTTAGGTGTCGATGGAGCTTTTGTATGTATAAAGTAGGGCTTAACGATAATTAAAAAACAATGTATATTGATCGATAGACGTACATCGATCATAGAAAAAAAAGGTAAATAAAAAGTTCAATAGAACAACAGTTTTCCTTCCTGTTGCATTCTAGCCAATCATGTAGGTTAATATTACAGTCATTACATCCTCCCAACCAATCACAAGCGCAGACCCAGGAACACTCCATTACTAAGCTCCGTACCTTCAAGGAGTTCACCCAGCACATATTCTATTTTCTTTTATAAAAACTTTTAGATTTGGTTAAGAGTTGGTTGAATAAAGGGTTGAGTTTTAATTGTTTGTGTGTTCTGTACATAAAAATCAGTCGCTACGCAACAGGATAAAATGTCCAGGGCTGCACTTAAACTATGTTTTGAATTTGTTGATAATTATCGATATTAATCAGTATGATTTTTATTTCATCTATATGCTTTTTTTTCTATATCGTCTTTAGCCTTTTTTGGTGAAGCACATTTGTTTGGCATAACTACAGCAGGCAAAGCACCATTCTATCTGCCATTAAACCGGACATGACATGGAGGCAAAAGTATTGATTTATCTTTTTATTACCTAGTTGTTTAGAATTTCTCTCTGTACTCCATTTTGTGTTATTCTGAAGCACTTTTGATATACATTTACCAAGCAAATAAGTGTCCCATAACATTGCTGAGCCTCAGTCTTACCAAACTAAGCAACTGAATATTACAGTATTGGCTCAACTGAGATAAAAAGCAGGTGAACCCATAGGAAAAAATTAGGGTTATTTTTTTTACCAGAAAAGGTTACAAAATATGAATACTGAGCTCATAAAGGAGGTCTAAGAATCTAAATTTAACGCCAGCAAACACAGGGAACTTAACAAACCAATTGACTCCTCAAACAGAACAAAACCAACCCAATAAAGAAATGACAGCCAATAATATAAATATAGCCTGATTAGACCATTAAAACACAATAAAGGTAACAAAATCCAATAAACCACTAACTACAAGGAAACTACAGTTAAGTGTGTTAATGAACTAAACACCATGATTTAAAAACAAAAACGTACTTCAACTGAAGGAAAAACTACAAATCCCCCTCTCCAGCAGGAGCTGGTGGTCCAGTTACCACCTCAATCTATTTAGCTGCTCTACCCACCAAAACTTGCAGGGGAAGTAATAAACTAATAAAAGAAACAAGATTTGATCAGAATCTCAGTGAAAATTTTGTTTATGGAAATACATGAGTAAACTGAATATAGGTGCCTGCAAACTGAAGCCTCAGTGCCTCACTTATGTCTCAATGTGATTCTCTAGAGTCCCAAAGCCTTAAAAATGGGTTGCAACTATTTTGAGACGATATATTTCACATCTGTTTAACGGAACAATAAGTAATATATTTACTGCAAAATCAACCTAAATCATAATTGTTTATAAGGAAGTAACATCCCCTATAAACAATCGATCCTCTCCATCAACAATATCTTAGTCAAGTTTATCTCCTTTATAAATTAGAGGTACGGAAATAGAACAAAATAAAATATCATAGACATATTCTGTGGATTTAAAATTCAGTGGGGATTCACAGCAACGACACAATGTTGAGGAAACGGCTATTGTCCATGTCAGGCTGTGTGTATTTGTTCCAATTGGAAACATTAGGTGTCATATTTATTGCTCCTTTAAGCTTCATGGTTGTACATGTCTGGCAGGTGAGCAAACCCTTTTTCACATGGGACCAGGTTGGCTACAATAGCTTTTTTCGCTTAATAAATTGAACACTTCTTTTTATAATCACTCAGGTAATTTTTAAATTAACATTTATTTTATGATTTGAAACATTTATGGGACAAAAAAGCAAAAACTAAAGAAATCTAAGGGGGGTAAAATATTGTCTTTTACTGATCGACTTTGACATAATTTGTTCTAATAAAGTAATCCGACCATGTCTTACTGAAAGAAAAAAAAAACAACACAGACACTTCATGTGGTGGACAAAAAGGAGCTTTATTTGAGCAATAATGAAGGCCCTGAGCCTAAATGCTGGAATATTTTTTTTTATATAGACTAAATGTGATATTTCCATTTATATTACTTTGGGTTGGGTTTTTTGTTGGTCCCAACAGATTTGGATGGTAATATCTGCCTCTTGGAGCCTCCTGTCCCAACAGTACCCCATACAGTTGTCAGTAGCCTACTCCATACACCATCAATTATGAAAAATAGTATTATAAAGTTTACTTTATGAAATGCTCATCTTCACAGGATGATGGGGATGGAAAAAACGTTTCTGCTGCCACAGACAGGCCTACAGAGGTAATTTTAATATTACATTTATATGTGGAGTAGCCTATAGAATCCAAGTTTATATCTATAAATGGTCATTCTTATCTCTACCCCCCAGAGTGTGGAATAACAGCAGGAGGAAGGTCCATCAACTTCTGGTGCACAGATGGACACAGTTCAGTGATTTACAGTAAATGCCACAGTTTCATTCTGAATTTTAGACTACATTCATGATGTAACTCTAATCTAATGTATTTTCAGTTGCCAGTTAAGGAGTTATATAGACTTCTTCTTATTAAAAAGATAGAAAAAAACAGCAAAGAACTTGTATACTTGGACCGCCAGATCCAAAAGGCAGATCTGGAAATCGACATTCTGAAACTAAAGCTAGAGGTGAGTGTATGGTCACAGGTGAATTCTAGGAAGTATTGAAACTATTTTAAAATCTTTATTTTTTTTAGCAAATGAAGAACACCATATAAATTGCTGTGATAGGATAGGGATATGACAAAAAATCCACTCTGGGCCTCAAAATCCTTTCCCGACGTAAATGTAACTCCCTACGAAGTAATACAGCCTCTTCGTCAACAGGATCATCCATAAAAGGTCATGTCATTTCATTCCCTTTGATGCGCTCTGCTGAAATGTGAGCAATGAATATATCCCCAAAGAATCAATGAGGTGTTTAAACACCACTTCCTCTTTAAAAAAGGGGAGGAGACCAAAATAAACTGGGTTTTCTGAAGAAAACCTGCTCCCGACCAGGTTAGGTTCACAGAGTAAATTGCCATGGTAACTGACTCTGAGTATAAATTATCTCTCTTTCAGAAATGGGCTTGACTTACTCTGCTTTCTCAGGTTTAACTTACCTCCCTTTCTGAAACAGAAAACCCAGAGTTTCCCTCATTTCAGGGTTAACATACTCAGAGTTTTCACTTAACCTCCTTTCTGAAACAGGCCCCTGGAATCTAAAATACCTCAGATTGGAAATGTGGAGAGAGGACAGCAGAGGGCAGAAGGGAGAATCATCAGGACAGCGCTTCCCTCCATCCTTGACACTGGTGGCAGACGCTGCCTGACCAGTGCTCAGACAACCATAAAAGACTCCTTCAACCCCCAATATGGACTGTACACCTTGCAGACCCCCCATACATACCAAACTAGTCACTTTACATGGACACTGTGAACCCTATATGGTGCGCTGGCAACAAAATTATTATTTGAGTAAAGGCTTACCACTAAAGCAAACAAATGTTGTCTTCCGGGCACAGTTCCAGTCTGCCCATTTCCCTGAGGAGCCAGGGCCAAAGTATGCTACTGCACAAATTTCTGTTGCAACATCAGGTTCAGAGTCTGCCCAGTATCTCAGTGAGGGTTTCAGGCCATCCACCCACATCCAGGGACTTCTGAAAAGACCAATCCAGGCAAACTGTCCCCCAGGAATCATATCTCTGATCCTGGTGTTTTCCAAATCATTTCTAACACTGGCCAGGTCTGTGTGGTGTTCTCTGCAGTAGCTCTGAGCTGCGGTCCAATTCATGTTAATGTTGATGTAAACAAAAGTCACATTCTGACCTGAAAACAGACGACAGTTAATTGGAAACAAAATTGCGAAACTGTAGGGCTTGGTGGTTTTGTTTGATTTACAGACCTTACCTTCCACATCAGAGCAGATTACGTTATAGGATGTTTTACAGTCCTTGTCATTCCACTTTCCATTTGAATCTGTTGTCACACAATAGTCAAAATATCCATATTCATTTGGTTGAGTAGACAACCAGCTTCTAAACTCAGTTTCGCCATCTTTGTAGAAACTGCTGTCAGATATTGACCATTTCCAGTTATTCCTGTCATCATACAATCCAATCCACACTGGCTGCAAATAACAATAATAATAATAATAATAATGATAATAATAACTAAACTATAGAATGTTAAAGCTCCATATTTAATCCCATTTCTATCCTTCCTGTTAGTCCTAATTCTCTGTTTTTCATAGTCACACTAAGAAGACAGACACCCCAACCATTTGTATGGTTCAGTGAATAAAACATGAGGGGTTATTCATGAATTGCTTACTTTTTGCTCACAGCACCTGCTTTATTTATATTCTCTGCAGAAAATAATTTCCCAAACTGCTCCACTGTTTCCTGTTTTCCTGTGTGTTACCACAACTATAAATGGGCCTTATGTGGGTCTAAATCAGAAGAAAAAATGTCTGTTTTGTCCTGTCATGTCTATGACATCTGTTTTTACTCACATTGGCTTTTTACCTGATTTATTACAGTCCAACTGCTCTTTTTAAAATTACCGCAGCATTTCTTATTGCTACACAGCAAGAAAGGGTACTTTAAAAGAGAAGGTCTTTAACTGTTGAAACAGCATTTACAATAATCTTTCTCATTAAGGGAGGTCTGAGATGGGCCTGTAGTTCTCCAGTAGTAGTTTGTCTAAATTGTTCTTTTTCAGCAGTGGTTTGATAATTGCTGTTTTAAGGAACTCAGGGAAAACACCTGACAGAAGGGACGTGTTTATTATCTGAGTCAAATCAGACACTATGACAGGCAGAACTTTCTTAAAGAAAACTGTGGGGAGAACATCAAGGCAGCAGGAGGAGGAACTTAGCTGCTGAATCATTTCCTCTAAGCTTTTGTTGGTTATTTGAATGAATTGGAACATTTTGTCAAGATCAGTTCTAGTTGTGTCTGTCTTCTGTAACCCCAGTCGGTCGAGGCAGATGACCGTTCATACTGAGCCCGGTTCTGCCGGAGGTTTTTTTCCCCGTTAATGGGTGGTTTTTCTTCCCACTGTCGCTTCATGCTTGCTCAGTATGAGGGATTGCAGCAAAGCCATGTACAATGCAGATGACTCTTCCTGTGGCTCTACGGTTCCCCAGGAGTGAATGCTGCTTGTCGGGACTTTGATGCAATCAACTGGTTTCCTTATATAGGACATTTTTGACCAATCTGTATAATCTGACCCAATCTGTATAATATGATTGAACTTGACTTTGTAAAGTGCCTTGAGATGACATGTTTCATGATTTGGCGCTATATAAATAAAATTGAATTGAATTGAATTGAATTGAATAGTTGAATACAGTTTTGGTTCTGAACTTGATATGGATGTACAGACTCATCCTTTGATCTTATGGATTTTCTCTGTAAAGAAGTTAGCAAATTCATTGCAGGCCCTGGTGGAGTGGAGTTCAGAAGTAACAGACACAGGATGGTTTGTTAACCTGTTGACTGTGGCGAATAAGACACGAGTTTTATTAATGTTTTTGTTGATAAAGAAAGATTCCCTTGCATTTTTCAGTTGTAAGTTATATCTGTAAAGTCTGTCTTTATAGATGTAAAGGTGAACCTGGAGTATAGTCTTTCTCCATCTGCGTTCAGCTTTTTGACACTCCGTTTTGTTCACTTCTAACTGCTGGAGAACTGCTCCACAGCATTTTTTTTTACTTACGAATAATCTACGTTGTTTTTACGTTCAACCAAGTTCAACTATGGACTCTTTGATCTCAGGGCATGATCTTTTAAAAGTCCCCAAGGAGCTTTTTCCTTTCGTGCCCCATCTCAGTGGAACAATCTCCCTTTAGACATTTGGCAGCCATGTTCTGTGGAGGTTTCTAAAGCCAAGCTAAAGACCTATTGATTCACTTTATCTTATACAGCCTAATTTAATGCCTAAACCATATCGTTTTAATATTGGTGTTTTTTGTTTTTATGTTATTACAGTTTTCATTGATTGCTTTGACCTGTTTGAAGAAACTGGCATCCTCTCAGTTTTCATCATCACCATCTCAGCAGAGCATTTTCATTGGTTTGAGACATTTTCCCTGCCCTTTTGCAAAACAGTTAACGCAGATGTCATTCAAGCAATCCAAACTCCATTGCTTTAGCTGTGGTAGCATAACAAAAACCATATGTTCCAAGCTTTTTAGAAACTTCTTCATCAGTATGAAATCACTGAAGCACCTGTTTGACACTTCTTCACACAACTTTTAAATTTGCAGTCAGTCTGCAGGCCTTAAAAGGGGCTATGTTGTGTGTTGTTCTTTGCAAGAATGGATGGTCTTGAGAGGCAGAGTAAGAGGTAGATGGGTCCATATGCTAGGTAGAGGTGGAGGTTTAGCTAGAAGGGCTCAAGTTACAGACAAAATTCGGGCAACTGTGATTGACCATGTAGTAAATCATGGCCTTTCACATAGAGAGGCTGGATAAAGAGTTTAACCTGTTCTCAACAGAAACACTGTTGCATCCACTGTCAGAGTTTTCCGACTGGAGAACAGGTAATGTTGCTATACAGTATATACATTTATCTGTAGTGATATACAGTATTTCATGTAATTGTTTTCCACATTTCATATATTCTTTACAGAATTGAAAGGCTACCGGCTGGTGGTGGTAGACTCAAAATTTTCAGTGTTGAGCAGAAGGCAGCCATTGTGAACATGGTTCTGGCAAATAACGCCATTAGGCTGTGTGAAACCTGGGCAGCAGTGATTGCAGATCAGGGCGTATTTAAAAATGTAAATACTGTGAGTGTGACCACAATTAACCGTGTCCTCAGAAGGAACCATATGGCAATGAAACAGCTTTACAGAGTTCCATTCCAGAGGAACTCTGATGCTGTGAAGGAGACTAGATGCCAATATGTGGAGGTAAGGAAACATTACAGCACTATACTCTTATTCCTTGGCAAATCATGCAGTTACTTTATTGTCAACTGGGGTTACTTTTATGTACGTTAATGTAATTTTGATGATTTTCTTTTTTGTTCATTAGCGAATCATGGAGCTTAAAGCTGAGGAGGAACTTCATGTTTTCATTTATGTTGATGAAGCCGGCTTCAACCTCTGTAAACGGTTGAACGGTTGAAGAAATTACGTTGCGACGTGGGAGGAACCTCATTGGCCATAGGCCACCGTTACAGTTCCAGGGCAGAGGGGCGCCAACATAACTATGTGTGCTGCTATTTCCAATGTTGGAGTGCTTTGTCATATTCCAGCGATTGGCCCCTACAATACTGAGCGCCTCATTGCATTTCTTAACACCCTGCATGACAGGCTCATCCCACCTCAGGAGAGAAGGGTGTCGAAGCCTGGCATGCCACTCTTTGTGATAATCTGGGACAATGTGAGAGGCATGTCATGGATGGATCAGGCATGCAAGAAGATTTTTCCCCAGGTGCATCGCAAGGGAAAATATTGAATGTGATGAAGATGAGGCCATGTGGCTTATTCGTCAGGAAAGAATGGACTAATAGAAACAAACAGCCCTAGTATTTTCTGTTGGAATCTTTCATTTTTTTGAATATTTCATTTGTTTATCTGTAAAAAAAGAATGAAAAATCAATAAAATTTGCATCACATCTTATCTGCCTCTGGATCAATTTTTTGCAAGGCAAATTAGACTACAAATGATACTGTAAGCTGCGTACAGTCTTTGGCTATAATGAACAGCAATGCTGCACTTATTCACACTGAGTGTGGTATTTTGTATTTTGTTGCCCCTTGTGTAATGAATGATTAGAATGGCGCAAACATTTGTGTGCAGGTTGTGTTGTTTGAGGGCAAAATTTGGTTTTGGTTCATATTTTAAATGTTTTTGCAGAGTTGGAGCCTTTTGCAAACAAAATGTGTAATTTTGACCATTGTTGCTACTGTTTAGGCCTCTGCGTTAACTGTTTTGAAAAAAAATGTGGGTTTTGAGTTGACTGCTGCGTCAATCTATGAAAACTGTAAATTTTATTGTTTTACTTCTTGTTTTAGTATTTTTATCATCTACTGTTCAGCACTTTGAAGAAAAGCACTTAATAAATAAAGTTATTATTATTATTATTATTATTATTATTATTATTATTATTATTATTATTAATTATAATACTATTAACCTGTTTTTTATATTTTCATTTATCTCTTTGCATGGTTTTCTTCTTGTATATTGAGTTTTTCAAGTAGTTTGGTCACCATTATTGTGGATATGGAAAGGGCAATATAAATAAATTATAAAATTTAAATAACTTCAGCTAAAAAAACAGTACTGTAAAGTCTTTAAATGCTAATTATAATCTGAGCAGTAATGTTTCCTTGATGGAATGAACGGAAACTACCCATTGTCTGAAAGTTCAGAAACTTTGAACAAAGAGAGAAAAAAGGAAATTACATAGCGATTTGCATCCTTGAAGATTTTGTTTAGAGTTTTCACATCTTCCATGTCATGTACAGTTGCCAGGTCTGCGTATTTTTCTCTGCAGTACATCTGAGCATCCATCCAGGTTTTACTTTCATTAATAAAATGGAACTGACGTGCAGTGATGATGTGCAGCACTGGAGTAACACAAAAACAGTCATCAGAACTGAGGCAAAAGGGTCACTGACTTCTGAAATCTGTCCAGTAACTATTTAAAACATACTGTGTAAGTGGAATAATAATAATAATAAACTTTTATAACAGTACTTGCCTGACGCAGCAGCGATTATGTACGGTAAAGCCATTCTTCTTAGTTCCCTGCTCTGATCTGTCAGTTTGAGTCTGTGGATAAGCAGAAAATTGAAAAGCTATTTGCATTCTTCATAATCTGTTTTTCCTGAAAAATTATTCAAAACTGTTTTATTTACATAGGCAAGGTCACAAGTAACACATGCTTACATCTGATTGTGGACTTAAAAGAAAAAGATAAAGATAAAGAAAAAAAAATTGAAAATCAGAAACATGGGAGACCTGAGTCCTGAGGTATGGCAATGTAGAGCTTAGTCTCCTGACTAAAAGCAAGAATGTTCACCCAAAAACCAAGAAAAAAACTAATTTTGATGTGGAGAATATCAAGAAAGGGTAAGTGATGGCTTGGAGACAGATGGGTAAAAAGTCAGTGAAGGACTGAAACACGAGGATACCAATGCTAGAAGATAAGATGGATAAGGAGGGGGAACCAGTGAGTCTGATGCGTATTCTCCAGGAACTAAGAGGATTTAGGCAGGACAACAACCAAAAGCTTGAAGGTGTTCAAGACAAAATCACAGGAATCAACCCGAGACTAGATGAAGCAGAGGCAAGAATTGTGGCAACTGAGGAGAAGTTCCAAAACACTGAACAGGTGCTAGTGGAAACGTTAACAATACAAGAGCAACTCTGGGATAAACCTACGCATCAAGAAGACCGTGTAAGGAGAGAGAATCTGAGGAGGTTATACAGGATATACAGAATCAGAATCAGACTCAGACTTACTTTAATGATCCCAGGGGGAAATTATTTTTTGTTACATGCTCCAGAATACAGACATTATATATCATTCCACACAAGGTAATACCATGTAACAATAATATCACTTCCCTTGGGAATCCAAGTGAAGTGATGGTGACTTGTGCAAAGAACAGTGCAGATAATGCATAAATGACAGTTACAGAGGGGGGGGGGAGGGGGGGTAGAATAACTGAGGGAGGCGTTGTAGAGATTGATGGCCACAGGCAGGAATGATTTCCTGTGGCGCTCTGTGGTGCATCTGGGTGAGAGGAGCCTTCTGCTAAAGGAGCTCCTCTGCTGGTCCAGTGTGTCATGGAGAGGGTGTGAGACATTGTCTAAGATGGACTGTAGCCTGGACAGCTTCCTCCTCTCTACCACTGCCGTCAGAGTGTCCAGCTCCTCTCCCACAACATCCCCCACCCTCCTGATCACTTTGTTCAGTCTGTTGTTGTCAGCAGCCCACAGCCCACTGCCCCAGCATGTGACAGCGAAGAAGAGCGTGCCGGCAACAACAGACTCATAAAACATCCTCAGCATCGTCCCACAGATGTTAAAGGACCTCAGCCTCCTCAGGAAGAAGAGTCGGCTTTGGCCCTTTTTGTAGACCGCCTCGGTGTTCCTGGTCCAGTCCAGCTTATTGTTAAACTACACTCCCAGGTACTTCTACTCCTCCACAGTGTCTACAGGGACCCCCTGGATGGAAACAGGGGTCACAGGTGTTTTTGTCCTCCTCAGATCCACTATTAGCTCTTTAGTCTTTGTCACGTTGAGCTGCAGATGGTTCACCTCACTCCAAGTGACAAAGTTGCCCACAAAAGTCCTGTATTCACTCTCATCACCCTTTTCAATGCAGCCAACTATTGCTGAGTCATCAGAAAACGTCTGAAGGTGACAGGACTCAGTGCAATAGTTGAAGTCTGAGGTGAAAAGGGTGAAGAGGAAGGGGGAGAGGACAGTCCCCTGAGGGGCCCCAGTGTTGCTGACCACCCTATCAGACACACAGTTCTGCAGGCGTACATACTGTGGTCTGCCCGTCAGGTAATCAACCATCCAGGACACCATGGGGGCCTCCACCTGCATCACCATCATCTTCTCGCCCAGTAGAGCTGGACGGATGGTGTTGAAGGTACTGGAGAAATCAAAGAACATGATTCTCACAGTGCTCGCCAACTTGTCCAGATGAGTGTAGACTCTGTTCAGCAGGAAGATGACGCTGTCCTCAACTCCCAGGCGGGGCTGGTAGGCGAACTGTAGTGGATCAGTGAAGGGTCTGACCATGGGCCTTAGCCGCTCCAGGACTAGCCTCTCTAAGGTCTTCATGATGTGGGACGTCAGTGTTACCGGTCTGTAGTCCTGGGGCCGCTAGGACGCGGCGTCTTTGGCACAGGAACGCTGCAGGACGACTTCCACAGCACGGGGACTCTCTGGAGGTGCATGCTCAGGCTGAAGACAGAGCTAAGTACACCACACAGCTGATCGGCACAAGCTTTGAGCACCCTGGGGAATACACCATTGGGGCCTGCAGCTTTACCGGAATGCGGTCTGGTAAGCTGTCTTCTCACCATGTCAGGTGTGAACGACGTTACAGTGGCAGCAGCAGGGGGAGGGGTGAGGGCCTTCGATCGTGAGGTACGTAAGAAGGGGGGAGGGGTGGAGTCGGTGGATGTAGATTGGTGTGGTGAGGAGCAGACAGGGTGTCTGTCAGGAGGAGGAGGAGTGGGGGGTAGATCAGGCCTTGTAGGCAGATCAGCAGCGGGGTGATGTGGGGGGTGGGCTGCAGTATCAAACCTATTAAAAAATAAGTTCAGTCGCTCATCTCAGGAGGCTGAGATGAGCGACTGAGATCTCGCGAGAGCTGTGAGCTGTGCGTAAGTAAAATGGCGGCATACATGTAGTTCAAAATTAAATCCACTCAGGTAAGTAATAACCAATAACTGAAAATGAAACAAAGTAAAGTTTAAATATTACAGTTTTTATTGGTTGCTTTGACCTGTTTGAAGAAACTGGCAACCTCTCAGTTTTCAGCATCACTATCTCTGCAGAGCAAAAGACACCTCTTGCAAATGAGTTAACCCATTTTCATTGGTTTGACTCATTTTCCCCACCCTTTTGCAAAACAGTTAACGCACATGTCATTCATGCAGTCCAAACTCCATTGCTTTAGCTGTGGTAGCAAAACAGAAACCATATGTTCCAAGCTCTTAGAAACTTCTTGATCAGAATGAAATCACTGAAGCACCTGATTGACACCTCTTTACGCAATTTTTCAATTTGCAGTCAGTTTGCAGGCTTTATGTAAAAGGTGCCATGTTGTGTGTTGTTCTTTGCAAGCATGGATGGTCTAAGGCAGATGAGAGTCAGAGTAAGAGGTAGATGGGTCAGGGGAAGAAGGTTATTAGGTAGAGGAATCCATGTGTGAGGTGGCATTGTAGCTGGAAGGGCTGAAGTTACAGATGAAATTTGGGCAACTGTGATTGATCATGTGGTAAATCATGGCCTTTCACTTAGAGGTGCAGGACAAAGAGTCCAAACTTTTCTCAACAGAAACAAGGTTGGATCCATTGTAAGAGTTTTTCAATGGGAGAGCAGGTATTGCTGCTATACAGTATTTACATCTATATCTATTCTTATAGAGGAATTCTTCAGTGCATGGAGATGGAAGGTATATGATCACTGCCCCTATGAGCAGATGCCCTCGCTCAATGCAATGACTGCTGCTGCACAAGATGTAGATGCAGAGGCATGTCAAGGATGGATCAGGCATGCAAGAAGATTTTTACCTAGGTGCAAGGGAAAATATTGAATTTGACGTAGATGAGGCCATGTGGCCTACTCATCAGGACAGAATGGACTAGAAGGAACAAACAGCCCTAGTATTTTCTGTTGGAATCTTTCATTTTTTGGAATATTTCATTTGTTTATTTGGAAAAAAAAGAATGAAGAATCAATAAAATTTGCATCACAACATATTTGCTTCTGGATCCATTTTTTGCAAAAAGGCAAATTTGACTACAAATGACACTGCCATGTAAGCTGCGTACAGTCTTTGGCTGCAATGAACCAGCAATGCTGCACTGATTCACATTGAGTGTGGTGTTTTGTATTTTGTTGCCCCTTGTGTAACGAATGATTGGAAGGGCTCAAACATTTGTGTGTAAGTTGTGTTGTTTGAGGGCAAAATGTGCTTTTGGATCATATGTTAAATGTTTTGGCAGAGTTGGAGCCTTTTGCAGACAAAATGTTTAATTTTGACCATTGGTGCCACTGTTTAGGCCTCTGCGTTAAAGGTTTTGAAAAATGTGGGTTTTGAGTTGACTGCTGCGTCAAAGCAACCAATAAAAACTGTAACAATTATCTCATTTTTCACAAGGGAACAAACTGGAAGAAGAGACCTTGACAAGCCTGGAGAGCTACCTGGACGAGTGTTTTGACAACATCGTGATGGGGAAAAAAATAATCCCGCAGCCAAAAACACACCTTCACTCAAACGAACTCTGTCTAGCTCTACCGGTGCATCAACTTCCAGCGACGTCCTGGAATCCATTGACAAGAAGCTTACCAGCCTGGACGCTCGCCTCGCCTTGGTAGAGGTGCTCCACAAAGAGTTTCAGGCTCTCAGAGAAGCGGTTGAATTTAGCCAAGCCCAGCTAGCTTCTGTTGCCGTGGAGAACGAGGCGCTGAGGGGGGAAGTTACGGAGCTCACCGAGTGGTTGATGCAGCTCTCCGGCGAAAATAAGAGGATGAAAGAATCCATTCTAAACATACAGTCGCAAAGTATGAGAGACAATCTCGTCTTTACAGACATCCCAGAGCAGCAGGAGGAGGACCCCGAGTTTGCAATACGTGAATTTCTCCAGCAGAAGCTGAAAATCCCGGCGGAACAGGTAAAAATCATCACCTTTCATCGCATTCACCGGCTCGGAGGTAAGAAACCCGATAAAATCTGTCCTTGTCCAATTGTAGCTAAATTTGAGCATTATAAACAAAAAGTGTTTGTTAAAAGCCAGGGCCGCGAATTGAGAGGAACGGATTTCAGTGTTAATGATCAGTTTCCTAAGGAAATCCTAGACCGTAGCCGAGTGTTATTTCCAATCAGGAAAAAATACATTAATGATGGCGTCAGAGCTAACGTTGCAGTTGACAAACTTTATATCAATGGTCAGTTGTTCAGGGATCAGAAGATCACTCCTTGGCTTTATTAGATGCACAAAGGGTGGATTTGGAAAAAAGGAAAAAAAAATGTGTATAGTTCGGAACACGATGATAAAAGAAATAAATGCACAGCTCAAGAGCACGTTGGCACGGTATGGTTGTTAGTCACAGTTGGGTACATGAGGCATGGGCGGTGTTTTTTTCTCTTTCATCTTTTCTCACTCTTTGCACTCTCTCAATTCTCTGTCTTTCTTTATATTATTCATCTGCTCCTTTCCTGCTGACCAGGAAATCACAAGCACGTCAGATGATGCTACCTGGGTCTTTGTATAACTATTCTTCTGAGGACATGCACTTTTCAACTTCTCACTTTCACCTATGATGAATGTAAAGTTTGTGACATGGAATGTGCATGGAGCTGGCACCAGGGGAAAAAAGCTAAAGATATTTAGATAAATAGTGCAAAGCAATAACAATATATAACGTTGCTCAAACTCACTTTATCAAGTTATTCCGCAAATCCCTCGAATTCTTCTTCAGTGTCCGAATTAAACAGTTGGGCGAATACGGGATCCAACGTGCCCAGCTCCGTCCCGTCGGCGTCGTCACTAATCGAGGCAGTGTCGCTGCTGTTGTCTAGCAGTTCAGTGACAATTCCTGCCTTCCTGAAAGCTCGGACCACAGTTGAGACTGATATATCATCCCAGGCATTTACGATCCACTGGCAGATAGTGGCGTATGTCGTCCGGCGCTGTCTCCCTGCCTTGGTGAACGTGTGTTTGCCTTCTGTCATCCACTGTTCCCACGCAGTTCGCAGTCTAGCTTTGAATGCCCTGTTGACACCAATATCTAGCGGCTGGAGTTCTTTTGTCAATCCACCCGGAATGACGGCGAGTGTTGAATTAGTGTGCTTCACTTGTTTTTTGACACCATCTGTGATGTGGGAGCGCATGGAGTCGTAGATCAATAGGGACGGAGCTGTGTGAAAAAAGCCACCCGGCCTCTTCACGTAAATTTCTCTCAACGACTCGCTCATCTTTTCTTCATCCATCCATCCCTTTGAGTTAGCTTTGATGACGACGCCAGCTGGAAAGTTTTTTGGCAAGGTCTTCCTCTTGAAAATAACCATGGGTGGAAGTTTATTGCCATTAGCCTGGCAAGCGAGAACCACAGTGAAAGAGGACTTCTCATTCCCTGTGGTGCGAACATTTACCGTGCATGCTCCCGTTTTATCCACAGTGCGGTTCACAGGAATATCGAAGGTGAGTGGAACCTCGTCCATGTTGGTGATGTGCTCTGGCCAGATCTTTTTTCAGTAATGTTCTTTTTGCAATATGCGTGGAAAGTGGCCAGCTTTTCTTGGTAGTCTTTAGGCAGTTGCTGTGAAACAGTAGTCCGTGTGCGGATGGAGAGATTACGTCTTTTCATGAACCGAAAGCACCAAGTTCGCTTGCTAGCGCTGTTGCCTTCATTCAAATAGTGATTGTACTGACACTTCTACTTGCTGCTCTCTGTTCAACAACCCACTGTTCGAGTTTGTCCTCCAACGGTAGCCATCTCGCCTTGTTCCCTTGGAAACTCCGTTTAGTTTTCTTTACTTGGCGCAGGTCGTCTTCTTGCTTCCTCCACTTCCGCACCATTGATTCGTTAACGTTAAATTCTCTGGCTGCTGCTCTATTCCCGTGTTCTACTGCGTGACTGATCGCCTTGAGTTTGAACTCTGCGTCGTAGGCGTGTCTCTTAGTAGGAGCCATTTTGGGATCTGTACGTAACACACACGGAATGAAACGGCGACTCGCACAGTCATATAACCCAGCATGCACCGCGCGCTTCTTCTTCTACAGGGGAAAATTAAGTCGGCGGCTGCTTACCATATTGGTCCATATATAAGGCGCACGGGATTATACGGCGCACTGTCAGCTATTGAGAAAATTTGAGGTTTTTAGGTGCGCCTTTTAGTGCAGAAAATACGGTAGATATAGAACAGGAAATATGCAATAATATCACAACGTCAGATTTGCCGTTTATTAGCTCAAATATAAAACGGCATACATGCTTTAAAAATATTAACATCAGCTCTACTCTGACAGCATGGTGGGAGTTTCTTAAAATGACGAAGTCATCACTTTTCCCATGCAGTCGTACACCCATCTGGAATAACCCTGACATCCTACAAAATAATAATATGATAAACTTTACATACTGGATGAATAAAAGTATTGAATATCTGGAACATCTACTTGACAGAACCGAGTTCATCAATTTTGCCAAACTAAATATGCAATATGGCATTAGTAAAAATAAATTCTTAGAATATGAACAATAGTGATGGGTCGATGAGGCGTCATGAAACGTTTCGACACATTGGCAAACTGTGTTGAAACTGTGCCGATACTGTGTCACTGAATACTGACACCTGCTGGACCTTAAAAATCCCTACAGGCAACCTGGTTGACAGAGTTAACTGACACTGATTTGATGACCAAGTATACACAATACAATTTAAATCATTGTATGTTGCATTGTATTATTTTATATTTTCATCTGACTTAAACATATATTAGATTTTTTTTTAGATACAGTCAATAAATAATGTGAAGGAGGATGCTTGTGGACTGGCTTTTTTATTTTTTTTACAAATGGTTGATCGGGCGCTGTGTTTAGTTACCTGACTGATATCATCTGTTCTGAAATCGGAAATGCTGAGTATGACAAAGGGAGGAAGAACTATTCAGAGTAGCAGCTTTCTACTCAGTGTAGATCAGCCGTTTTTTCTGAAACGACGCTCAGAACAAAGACGCACAGCGCAACCCGCCCAACCATAAAAGGCGTCTGCCCAACCTATCCATCAGTGGTGCGCTCCGATCAGCACCTTGCGCTCACAGAGCGAGACTGTGGTACAACACCATCACACCAGAGTTGCAAAATGGTTAAAAATTAACCATTATTAACCGTTATTTTGTTTACAGTTCAGCTTGGATTTTCTTTACTGCGCAGCATAGCTTTGCTGTGCGCGCTGCTATGCGCGAATGCACACGCGTGCAGCTTAGAGGGAACAGAAACAGTTTGGCGCGTCAGTCAGTTCGAAACAGGTGCTGTATTGGTCACGTGACCGAAACAGTTCCTGTATCGGTTACGTGACTTTTCCGTAGCAATACACACATCAACACGGGTTTCGCTCTATGAGACCGACACATGCGCCGACGCATCGGTGTTGCCGGACCCATCACTAATGAACAACTTAAATCTATAATTAGAAATAAATTTAAGCATATTAAAGGTGGTTTACAAATCCCAACTAATATATTAGAGTTCCTAGATTTACCCCCCCCCCCCCAAACTACTGTCTAAATCATACAGGACACTGACTAAAATAGATGATTCAATATCTCTTCCTATTATGAAATGGGAAGAGGATTTATCAGACAGCTTTGAACAAAACTTCTGGGCTCAGATATGTCTAAGAACTTTCAAATTGACTAGAAACACCAACTTACAACTAATACAATACAAAATCCTTCACAGAGAACACTACACAGGACAAAGATTATTCAAGATGGGTTTGTCACAATCTAATATCTGTCCACACTGCATAGGCAATCATCCTGATAATTATATTCATGCGTTATGGTTATGCACACCAGTCCAGAGGTTCTGGACACAGATATGTAAGGACTTATCAAAGTGCCTGAGTTGTAAAATTTCACCTTCCCCATCAGTTTGCTTGCTCGGTAATTTTGAGGAAAGCCCCCTGGGAAAAAAAATAGTTTACAGGGTTTTCACTGCATTATGTATCGTAAAGAAAACTATCCTCATGAATTGTAAAAGTAAGGAAAATCTCAGTATCAATCAGTTTAGAGATCTTTTGTTGGATCATATTAATCTTGAGACAGCCTCTGCATCCACATCTGATCGATCTCTTTGGGCTCCTTTGATCAGCACCATCACTTAGTGGAATGGGGGGCGGTGGGTTGCTTCCTGCAGGGCGCAGTGGCTGGATGGAGGGGTTCCTGGGGCTCTGGGGGGCACTCGGAGTAGGGGTGCTTGGTGGGTCTGACTCCAGGGTCTGTTGCCCCCATCTGGGAGGGGCTTGGGAGGCCTACGGGTGGCCCACAGTAGCCGCTTGCGGCGCTCTTGGGGAGCTGCGTGGTGACGGACGTGGGTTACTGACCTGGTAGCTGTGCTGTCGCTGGGTTGGTCCGGGGTGGGTCTGGGGTGCCTGGGGCGAGCCGCCCTCTGGCGGGGGCCCCGGCGGAGCCTCGGGGGTTCTGGTTCCGGGGGGGGGGGTGCCGCTTGGGGTCTGGGCCGGTGCGCACCCGGGTGTCTCCCCCTGCACGGGGCCTCTGGTGCGCTGAGGGCCTCGGGGCCTGTTGAGCTGGTAGGGGGGCATGGTCATTAACATCTCAGGGCTGATGCTCTTCCCCTTCATTGGATAGGCACTCTGCTAATGGGGGGAGGGGAAGGAGGGGGAGTAGTGACTAACCCAGCCTGGATGTCTACTGTTGTTTGTATGTTGAGTTGTTTGAATATCAGTGTTGGGGAGGGATCAAATCTACAGGGGGTGGGGGGGGGGGGGGTGGACGTTCTGGTGGGCTTGTGTCCGGCCCCCTGTTCCGGTCCTGGTCCGTTTATTCTCCCGGTGTGGGTTTCGCCTGCGGGGTGGGGTTTGCGATGGCTCGTGCAGGCTGGCTGGCCAGGGTCCCCCCTCTTATTTATTTATTGGGGGGGGGGGGGGGGGGTAAAGCCAGCAGGCTTGGTGGGTGGGCTGGGAGGGGGGGGGGGTGGGTGGAGGTGTTGGTCCTGGTGGGTGGTTGGCTCGCGGGCCCCTAGGCCTCTCCCTGGCCCCCGGGCTATGGTGGTGCCGCTGGCGGGGCCCCATTCTCCGGGTGGAGCTTTCGGGGAGCGGGGGTGCCTATTGGAGTCAGTAGGGAAGCTGGCTTCCTGGGACTGCTGTAGGCTCCCCAGTCCTTTTCTCCCCATCCCAGGACTGCTCCCGCTGCCTGCTCCATCACGCTGCCACACATGTAGGACCTTGGGGAGGGGGGCGTTACTGGAGGTTGCCACTTTCTGATGACGTCCCTCACCCCAATTTTATCATGCATTTTAGACACTTTCACTCCAAACATTTTTACAACGCACATTCATGTAGGCCAAGGTATGGGGGGGTGGGGGTGATGTCGTCTGGGGGGGGCTTATGTTGTGTGAGCCTCGCTTCGGAAGGCTCCCTTCACCCCCTCTCGCATTTAGACATTGAGGGTTCTGGGCAGTTGCTTGGAGGGGGGGCGCTGGCACCAGCTTTCTTCCGGAGGGGGGGTGGGCTGTGCCGTGCACCCTCTTCAGCGCTCCCAGTTTTAAACACACTTGAGAACAACATGCAACAACAGAACATCTGAGCGGGCGTAGGGAGGATCGGGGTCTTTTGCACACCCCCGATCCCCGATTATGGCACGGAGTCTGGGGCCTGGAGGATAAGCGGGCCACCGGTGTTACTCGATTGTATCTGTTGCTTTATGTCTGTTGGTTGTGCTGTTCCTTTTACATCTCTCTTTTCAGGAGATGGAGCCCACGGAGGACGTTTTATCATTCTCTCCCTTTTATCTCTTCTTTCTTTCACCTCTTCTCTTTCTTTTTTTTCTCTTCTTGTTCTTCCTTTACTCTCCTACTTTCCCATTGTAGTGTCCATATAATTTGAAAGTTTCCCTGCAGGAATCACAATAAAACTATTTACATGCATGCTGATGGGGTGGGGCTGGGCTGCATGCTCGGCTCTGCTACCCATTTTTTTTTTTTTACAAAATGCTTGCCTATTTTCTGTGAGAAAATGAACTGAGCTGTTTTAATGTCAGCTTGAAGGGTGATATCAGAACAGATGAGAGAAGGAGGGAGGGACAGTTGATCAGGTAACAGAGATAAATATATAAAGTGTCCATGTAAACATTTTTTTACTACACTCTTACTTAAGGCTGTATTTATTGAATGTGTTGTCATTTTTCCCAACCAAATCACAGTGCACCATGTAAATAAATACACCTGGAAAATCGAATAATTTTGGTATGCCATCAAAATACAGTCTACAAATACAAAATGTTTAGCTACTGTTACTGCATCTGGGTGCTTTGCTGGAAACAGTTCTATCCATTTAGAAAAGGCATCTATTATCACTAGACAATACTTTTTCCCTTCACTCTGATTTAATTCAATGAAGTCCATGTGAATTATTTGAAATGGGTAGCTGGGATATGGAAACTTGCCTCAGTTCACAGTGTGAACTGTTGAAAACGTATACTGACTGTCTTTGTAAATAGTGGCTCATTTTCTTTCATTAACTGGCAAGCCTCTGTGAGGGCTACTAGTTCTGCATCTTGAGCAGAGTAGTCATTTCTTTATGAGCCATCTACGGAAAGAGTTTGTCCCTCGGTTAAGGGTTGATCTTTTAGATCTGGTCTGGATTTAGTCAACTGTTCAGCTACTTATTGACAGTCATGCTTGCTGCCGTCTTCCAGGAGCAGCATAAGTGTTGTAGTATCTATTCCTGATGTTTGAGTGCTCTGTCTTATCATCTGAGCTAAAGGCTCGATATAGAGGGCAAGCTTAGCAAAACACCTGATGTTTTTGATATAGAATAATCTGTCAGTTGTTTTCAAATGTGAAATGTTGACACCGTTATAAACAAGCTTAGTTGATGAGCTGAAAGGTTTCCCAAAATGCAAATACTCACCAGCTAAAAAACACCATCCATGAAGATAGTCATCATCCTTTTAAACCAATAAAGAAACATTTCTATGCTCCATCCACCATTTTTATGCAATCTGCCATTTTTTTGAGGATTCTTACATCATGCATGTCATCTGTTGTTGCCAGATCTGGATTTTGTTTCCAGCTGAATCTCTGAGTCTCCATTCAGTTTTTATACTCGTAAACAAAATGAAACCGATCCGTAGTTCTATGGAAACATTCAATCTTTATTTATATAGCACTATTACACATAACAGAAGGACCAAAGGGCTTCACAGTGAAATAACATTACAAAATGGTAAAAGCAATAAGCTATAAAACAAAATGTGACAGATAGAATAGATAAATCAATATAAGCAAAAACAATAAAATAATACCTTAACAGCCAAACACTGCCCCAAATCTTCCCGGAATTAAAAGCTATGGAAAACAATGAGTTTTAAAAAGTGATTTAAAATCCTCCAAGGCTCTGGCAGACTGGATTGTGTGAGAAACTGAATATGACGGAGAAGGCCTGGATGATCCCATTATAGATGGAGTTACAAAAGTCCAGTGGTAATAAAAGCATGTTGACCTTTTCAAGAGCCTTCTGAGGAAGACACAGAATAATTTTAATCTTCAACCTCAAAAGATCAAACTTAACAAATATAATAATGTCATTGTTATTTTTATTTAGACACTAAAAGTTCTGCTTCAGCCATGTTTCTATGTCTTTTAAGCATTTTTACACATTCTCAACAGACTACTGCTGGCCTTTAGAGGGAGATAAATCTGGATATCATCTGTGAAACAGTGAAATGAACATTTTGTATAAAAGATAATATTAATACCAACAGACACTAAAATTAAATAATTTATTGTGTTAAGTATTTATTAGAAAAGTGATGATTAACAGTTAATGACTATATCAGATAGAATTATTTTTACTATTTACAATTTTTATTATTTTCTATTTTACTATTTTACTATTATTTACTATGTTAGTAATGAAACTTATGTTCATTGCATTTCTCATGTATATACTCTTTACTACGAAGAAGTTTTAAGCTTTTGGTTATTCAGAAATTAAAGTGTATTTTATATGACTGATCTCTCACTACTTTAGTTTATTGTTCATTAGATTATTGTGTTAATCATATATTTGCTGGAATATATAGACCAGTGATTACCATTTTATATTACCACGTATGTGTATTGATTTACTCTCTCTCTCTTATCGTTGCAGAAGGCCTGCAGAAAGCAGAGAAATTTGTTGTCACGATAATAAGTGTTTTTCTAAATATGCCTGAAACTGTTATGAACTGTATTCAGCCATCTGGAATGCTTAAGTATACCTGTACTGTGTGGACTGCTTGGTATTATCTCGAAGGTCACAAAGTGTTTTGCTTATCCCTACCCCTTAGCTTGACAAATGTAACCAGGGTTCCCTAAATAAAAGAGAGGAGGCGACAGAGTGGCTTCAGATTGAATTTGGAGATCTGTATTAAGCATCTCTGTTCGCTCTCCTTGCAAGACTATTTGAAAACTAACCTCATTGTTGTCTCTCCTTCTTGTGTTGTTAATGAATGTTTTAGGTGTTTGAACCTGACAGTATAATTTATTAAACTTTTATTTAACCAGGAAAGTCACCTTTGAGATTAGCAATCTCTTTTTAAAGGGAGACCTGGCAAAATAAATAGAAAAAAATAAAACAGAAAACATTACATCTAAAATGCTGGTGAAGATTCTCAGTCATCCAGGTCACTGTCATTCAAAAAAAGTAAAAAACAAAACAAAAAAATGGATTTTTTTCTGAATAGGAAGCGAAACATCTTCAAAAAGTCCAGTTTTTTTTTTTTTTTACTTTTTTGGAATTACATTTAAAACATCTTATGTAAAGACCATCCACAAATACCTTTTAAAACGTATTAAAACTGTAAAATGTTACGTCAAACAAAATTAGAAACACAATTTAAAAAAGTCCTCCCTGCGACTATCAATCTATCTTTAAAATCAAGATCAAGCTGTCAAGCTGCAAGACATTTTGCAGAGAGCTCCATGTTGTGGGTGTGCGGTAGGCAAAAGCCTTTTTCCCCCAAGGAATCCTTTCAGTAACAGTTAGCAAGAGGTTACATGATGAAGCATGATGATGATGCACAGAAAAAAATTTCCATCTTGGTATGTTTATGGCCCTGATCCGTCAGTTTGTGAAGGTGCATGTTTAGCTAATGCAAAACAAATAATTTGCATTTCTGACAAATGACTTCCTGCTTTCCTGGCAAGTCAAATGGATTCAAAACTGCTGGATTTACATAAGCAATGTCAGGTATTGTACAAGCCCAGGTCTGTTTTACCTAGAAGCATGACAAGATAAGAAAAATTGTACCAAATGATCAACACTTTCACAGCAAACACTTGAGTTGGACCTTTTATGTCGTATTTAAAGGCCTGCTTGCTGTGCAGCAAAGGGGGAACGGGCTTTGCTGTCTCCCCCGCTTTGCAATGATTGTCCTCCAGGGTCAGATTAATTTGCTCTCCGTTGTTTTGTGTAATTTAACACTCAACATTTACAGTCAACGTTGAAACCCAGTTACATTGACTTGACTGATTTGACTTTGTTCTCTCAACTCTATTTTCCTTAAAAACATGTTTGTAACTGAATAAAAATATCAGTTCTTTGTTCCTATAATTGCAAACAAAGAACAAGTTTCAAAATTGGACATTTGACAAACATATCAATCAAGAAAAACATATTTGAGACAAACTGTAGTGTATAAAAAAGTTGAACCTACATTTTTTACTTTTAGAGACTCTAGGAACCACCAGCAGACCTGCAGTCTGAGAGCGAAGTGCTCTGTTAGGAACATACGGGGTAATCAGAGCTCTGATATATGATGGAGCTTGATTATTAAGGGCTTTATACCTTAGAAGAAGAATTTTAAATTATATTCTTGATTTAACAGGAAGCCAATAAAGGGAAGCTGAAATTGGAGAAATATGATCCCTCTTGTTGATTTTGATCAGAACTCTTGCTGCAGCTTTTTGGATCAGCTGAAGACTTCGAACTGCATTTTGTGGACTTCCTGATAGTAAAGAATTACAATAGTCCAGCCTTGAAGTAACAAATGCATGGACTAGTTTTTCAGCATCACTCCTGGACAGAATGTTTCTAATTTTGGCGATATTCCGGAGGTGAAAAAAGGAAACTCTGGAAACCTGTTTAATATGGGATTTAAATGGCATGTCTTGGTCAAAAATAACACCAAGATTTTTCACTTTATTACCAGAGGTCAAGTTAATGCCATCCAGATTAAGTGATTAAGAAGTTTATTTTCTGAGGAACTCTGTTCCATGGAATAAAACTTCCGTCTTGTTAGAATTTAAAAGCAGGAGATTTAAAGTCATTGAGGTTTTGATGTCAACAAGACATGTGTAGTCAAAGTAATTGATTAGAGTTGTTGGGATTTATGGATAAATATAGAGTGTCACGAGCATAACAGTGGAAATTAATACTATGCTGTCAGAAAAATTTTATCTCAACAGATTTCCTGCTATCTGCCTTTATCAGGATATAGATTTGGAAGTTGAAAAAAATTTCCATCCTGGTAGGTTTATGCCCTGATCCATCAGTTTGTGAAGGTACATGTTTAGCTGATGCAAAACAAATAATTTGCATTTCTGACATATGACATCCTCTTTTCCTGGCAAGTCAAATGGATTCAAAACAGTTAGATTTACATTGGCAATGTCAGGTGTTGTACAAGCCCAGCTCTGTTTTACCTAGAAGCATACTAAGATAAGAAAAATTTTACCAAATGATCAACACTTTCACAGCAAATGTCTGGTAGTTAAGCTTCAAGACCACTACACTATTGTGGACAGGTGTGAAGACCCTGCTGGTTAAAAGTCTGAGCTGTTGTAGGAAGGCAAACTGATTAAGAACACCTGAGTTAGACCATCATGCTGTATATAAAGGCTTAGTTGCTGTGCAGCAAAGGGGGAATGGGCTTGTCTCCAGGGTCAGATTGATTTGCTCTTTGTTGCGTTTCTTAATTTAACACTCAACATTTACATTCAACGTTGTCACTCTGTCACTGGGCTTTGACGGATTAGACTTTCTTCACTCGACAGTTTTATTTTCTTTAAAGAAAATATTTGTAACTGTGTAAAAATATGAGTTATTTGCCTTTTTGTCATAACCCATGGGATTGAGACAAAATGAGGGCTTTTCAGTTTAGAGTTTGTTTGTGATATTTTGCTGATTTGATATTTGAGTTTATTGTTTGAGACAATTATTTTGTCTATTTCAAATGTGGTCATTTCAATTCTTTGTAAACATGATAAACGTTTCTTCAGTGGCCTGTTTCTGTTAAACCTGTCGACCGAAGAGATGAAGTAAACTAAAGCTCAATGCCTGTTGCGATTCATGTGCAATTTGGAGTTTGTTGGAGCACCTCTGTGCCTTTTATGTAGAGAAATTTGTTCCTATAATTGCACACAACGAACAAGTTTCAAAATAGGAACTTTGAAAAATTTCTCAATCATAAAGTTTTTGAGACAAATTTTAAAGTATATGCAAAAGTTGAACGTACATTTTTCTGGTTAGCTGTTGTTTTTAAGACCGAGTTTTACAAATTACATTATTTTCAAAGTGCTTCACATTCTCTGTTGTAACTGCAAAACATTATATTTATATGCTACTGTGAGGATGAGCTTTTTATGGAAAAGAGGCAAGGGCCCTTTAGTAAGCACCTCACTTACAGTTGGGTGACCGGGGCCTGGTGGAGTTGAAGCTGTCGCCCTTGGTTCCTGGGGGGCCTCTGCTCCAGACTCTGCTCTGCTGTCCACTGGATAGATGAATAACGTCCCTGTGAGTGGCTCCCTGGTCTCTTTGTTGTGTGGGGCTGCTGCTTTCCATGGTCTTTTCTAATCCCTGGTAAGGACTGGAGGTGACACCTTACCATCCATCACTTAGCACAATTCATGTAAAACCTACATGACATGTTTTGCATCTTTACACACACGCTTACTGTATGTTCTCAAATTAAAGCAGCTGTGTTATATTGTACTTTGCTCCATCAGTGTTAGGGCTGGATAATTCAATAACGATATTGATATCGATCGATAGACGTATATCGATGATATTTTCTATCATCGATAGAAATAGAATAACAATTTTCCTTCCTTTTGCATTCTAACCAATCATGTCGGTCAGGGATTCCCAAAGTGTGGTGCACGCACCCTTGGGGGTGCGCCAGCTGCCACTAGGGGGTGGCAACTGGCGAGATGGAAAATGTGATGGCGGTCTGACTGTTTTTTTCCCCACTCCATAAAGATGTGTAAATAAATACTTCCTTTGTAAAGATTAAAATCAAAAACTGTAAATTTAATCAATAAATAAAAATGTATTGTAATGATCCGTATTAGACTTTATTGCTAAGTGCTGTTGCACACTTACTGTTTCTTTAAGTTAGATTGTTTCGGGTTTGTACCGGAAGAAATGTGTGGAGCTTTATTTTGAATTTCACAAAGAATGAGACTGAGGTACACAGGGGATTTATTATAGTTATTATTGAATTAGAAAAAATATTAAGATCTAAATGCGGCTTAGAAATAAAATGGTAAAATCATATTTGGGTTTGTGGTGATTTAATCAATGTAAATATTCGTTTTAGATTCACAGATCGATCGCATCAATAAGAAATCATAACAGACTTTGTGATATCGGCAAATATCGTATCGTCATCTGAACAAATCTATATAAAAACATATTGTGATAAAGCTGGTGATTTACACCCCTACCACACCAACTTTAGTTCTTTAAATTAAAAGAATTTAAAGTGTTAGCTGCCAAACTGTGGTTGTGTTGACAACATTACCCTCCGACATCTAAAAGGTAAGAATCCAGATGAATAAGGTGCCAAATGAAAACACTGAACATTAGATTTTGGTAAACAAAAAACAAAAAAACATTAATATAAGCTAATTATCACTTACTTACTTCATGATTTGGAATGGGAGTGAAGAGGTGACAAGATTATCAGCCACAAAATTTAATTTATTAACATGAACATAGAAGTGACATAACACTGAACAAATCCACATTTCAATTGAATGTGCAAAAACAATCAAAATAAAGAAAAATAGTGGGAGATATTCCTGCTTCCTTTAAGAATCTCAATTATGCAGGAGTCAAATAATGTCTGAAAATACAAATAAATAAATCAAAAATCCATTTCTTGCTTTGTAGGTTGTTGCTGACTGTCAGTCCTGCTGCCTGATCTCTGTCCTGACACATGGCCTTCTCCTCGGGCTAACTCCTACAAGAATCAAGAAAAAATTCTCTTTGACCACTCCTGTTTACAGCAAACATAATCAGTCATAGTCATATAAACTGACAAACAGGCAATAAACCAGGGTTACATTTATTTTTAGCGTTCAGGAAAGTCACAGATAACAAATACTTATGTAATAAGGTGCTTATTAAACAATGATGATTTGAGGCTTTGTTCACAGCAATGTGCATTTAGATATTCTGACATGATAGTGTGCAGCAGGCAGTTACATTAAGGTAATTGTAACTTATGAGGGGCTAGTAACAGTGGGGTGATTTAGAAGTGTTGGACTACAGTCTCCCATCAGGGAGTGATCACCTGGGTGGGTGGGATGTTTGGAGATGCGCCTGGGCCTGTTTTGACCCATTCTGCATAAATTAAGAGTCTAGATCCTGCAGACGGCATCCCATAATCCCCAGCGCTGTTCTCACCACCCGTGCTACTTTCATTCTCTCCTGTACCGTGGAGCTCCCATGTCACACAGTTGTGCTGATCCATAAAATACTTTCTATGGTAGTAATGTAAAGTTCTTTGGCACCTTGTTGTGAAGTCCTTTTCAGTTTGCTGAGAAAGAAGAGCCATTTCTGCTTCTTCTTCACCATGTGGGACGTGTTCGCAGTCCAAGACAGGTTAGAGATGTGAATGCCCAGGAACCTAATGCTGTCCACCTGCTCTACCACCTCCCCTTGCATGTAGAGAGGAGCGTGTTCAGTCCTCCTGGACCTACTGTAGTCTATTATTACTTCCTTGGTCTGACTGGTGTTCCTGGAGCTCCACTGTGTGAGATTGCTGACCTCATCAGTGTAGTGGGACTCATTCATTGGTGGAGATCAGACCCATTACAGTGGTGTCATCCACAAACTTCACCACTGTTTTTATGGGGTGGACAGCAGTACAGTCCTGGGTGAAGAGAGTTGGGCTGAGAACACAGCCCTGTTGAGTTCCTGTGTTGAGGATCAGTGGAGCAGATGTTCCCTATCCTCACCACCTGGGGTCTGTTGGTTAGAAAGTCTCTGATCCAGGAGCAGAGACGTATGGACAGTCCATGTTGTGGAGCTTCAGAACCAGCATGTCTGGTAGCATGGTGTTGAATGCTGAGCTGAAGTTCGTGACCTAACATGGTGTTGGGCTGCTGGGGGTGAGTCAGAGCTGACCGCTAACGAGACATCATCCTCTTGGGAGCGATTCTCCCTGTAGGAGAACTGCAGGCTGTCCAGGCCAGCAGGGATGGCATCATTGATGTACTTTAGGAGGATCCTCTGGAAGCCCTTCATGATGACGGTGGTGAGAGTGAATGGATGATAGTCATTGAGGAAGATGAGGATTGGGACCGTGGAGAGCTCCAGGGAGAGGTTGAAGATGTCCAGAAAGACACCTGCTAGCTGGTCTGCATACAATTTAAGTGTCCAGGATGATACCATGTCTTGGCCTGCAGACTTGTTGGTGTTAACCTTCTTCAAGGACGAGATCACTTGGCAGAGCTGCAGGACGAAAGACTGAGGGTGCTCTTCTGGCTGGGAGAATGTTCAGGTTTCCTGCTCCCTGCAGAGTCAAAGCTAAGAATCTGTTCAAGGTGTCAGGGAGAGCCGGGTCATTGCTGAGCCACTGGTCACTGCGCTTGTTGTCCTTCCAGACAGCTATATTTTACACAGCAAGTCGTAGCTTCTCCTTACCTGTGCAGACTTAGCTCCATCATCCACTGCTTCTAGTTCCTGCCCTCCCTACTTCTGCTCTTTCAATTGTGACAATAAAAATTTAGTTAACAATGTGGAAACCCACAAAGAGTTCTTTTACACAGATTCTTTTACACAGATTTCTTTTACACAGAAATCAAAGAGGTTTGTGTTTATTCTTGCCATGAACCAACATATGTAACACAAAGGTGACAATTGGATTCTTTTCAGCTTAACATGATATACTGCCATGTATTAATGAGTTGTGGAGGAGTGAGAATTACAACACAGGAGCTAGGTTTGATCACTTTGTGTCCTTGACTCCAATTCAACTGAGTACTGCTAAGCTGTGATAAGAAGCACCAACAAAACACATATTTCTTAAATCAAAACATTCCATCATCTGGGTGTGAGTGGAGCAACCTAGTGGTCCGCTACATGCTCTTCAACCCCACCAACACTCAGTAGGGTCAATAATTAGTCCAGGGCACTGGATTTTAGCAAACAACCAGAACAGCTGAACTTCGATAATGTAGAACATGCCCAAAACATCCTGTGCCTTGGGCGAGGTAGAGAGCAAAAAGGAGGAGTGGAAAAGGGGTTGTGCTCCGATAGGTGAGGATCTCTGGTGGGAGGACAGAGGTCCATTAATACATATATGAATGGAGGTCTTCTTCTGGGAGGAGTCTGAGCCGTTATCACCTGATCATCCGCCAGGACATGCGCGCGTTTGAGCCTGTCAATACAGATTGTCTCTTTACAGGAGATCTGTGAAACCTTGTAATGGAGACAGAGAACCCACCACATCTATGTGAACATGGTCAAATCATTGACTTGGAATGGAAAACAGTTCCAAGGGTGCTTTAGTGTGCCTATAGACTTTGGCATGCTGCAGCTCATTCCCTAACTGTTTTTGTAGTCCAGTCCAAACAAACTTAAAACTGACCAGTTTCACGGAAACTGTGATACCGGGTAGTGAAAGGCAATGTAAAGAGTCAAAAACCCAGTGATGCCACAAAACAGGAACCGAAGGGCGGGGACAGCCAGTAGAAACATCACAGAGTAGAAGGGGACCACCTTACTACACCTGTCTTTCCTCCAACTGGAGGCCCGTGGACCCAGACTGTAGCGCGAGAATGTCTGAATCACTACGCTAGTCCACAGCCATAGAAGAAAAATCATTGCCAACAAACTGGGCAGATCAGTGCACATGACAGACACTCTGCTACCAATTTGGACTTGTCATCTACATGTTGAATGTCAGTTGTAAATTCAGAAAGGGCAGCAAGTTGGTATTGTTGTCAGAGTCAGAAATTATGGACATTGCAAAGATAAGGGGCTTGTGTTCCTAATAAGCAGTAAATAAGTGGCCCAGCAAAAAGAATCTGAACTGGGATGTAGCCAGATACAGAGCATGCAACTCTCTATCAACAACACAGAATTTAGCTCATTGTCCTGCAATGTACTGCTGCAAAAGGCAAGCAGTTGCCAAACCCCGAAGACACACTTCTCTACCACTGCCCCTGCTGCTATGTGAGATACATCAGTTGTCAAAGCAATTTGTGCTGATGGGGATGAACCACCAAATGCCTGGAGGCAGAAGTTGTGATGCCCTAGGGAGGAAACAGGTTGTAAAAATTAACCATGTCCAAGAACTCCTGCAGGGACTTAACTGTGTGTGGCCACTAGTTGGGGGATGGGAGGAGCAGTGTGTGGTGTTATATCGTAGTGTGTGGTGTTGGAGTTGTTAGTGTTGGGTGGTTTTAATTTAATTTATCTTTCCTCGGGGGGGGGGGGGGGGTGGATGGGGGATTTTTGGAGGGCTCCATGTCCAGCTCCTTGTCTCGGTCCTGGTTCATGGCGGCTCCCGATGCTGAGTCGATCTGGGGAACAGGGGTCTGCATTGTTCGAGCAGGCTGGGTGATGAGACTTTTTTACTCTTTGTCCCGGATGGTCTGGAGGGTGGGTGGGTGGTTTGGGGGTGATGGTTTTGATCTTGGTTGGGTCTCGGACCTTACAGCCTAACTCTGGCCCAGTGGACTATGGTGGTGCAGCTAGTGGAGCCTCTCTCTCCGGGTAGGTTTTCGGAGAACTGAGTGCCTATTTTTAGTCAGTGGGGGGAGCTGGCTTCCAGTGAGAGTATTTGGCTCCCCTGTCATTCCTCCCCATCCCTAGACACCTCCCCCTGTCTGCTCCATCATGCTGCCACACATGTAGGACTTTGGGGGGTAGGGGCGTCGCTGACGAGAGGGGAGGATTTTCCAGCCCCGCTGGAACGTCCAAGGATTGGACGTCCATGACTCAAATTTTATTATACAACTTAGACACTTTCATTTATAACATTCTCACAATACACATATATGTAGGGCATTAATTGGGGGTGGGGTAATACATTTGGGGAGTTATTGTGTAGGTTTCATCGGAAGGGATCATCGGGGCTCCTCTTCCCTCTATAAGAGACATTTCATCTCAGCGCTGCGTGTCCCGAGCCCGTAACATCATCAGGGACCCCTTACACCCCCACCATGGACTGTTCTCCCTGCTGCCGTTTGCACGAATTCCATTTGCATAATCAATTCTGTACATACAAATGGTTTTAAAAATACTCACCTATACACTGGGACTTCTCCTACATTGTTTACATTTATATTGTTTACTTTTAAATCGCTGCTCCACCTTATACTGTAATTTATGTCGCTGTATGCAACAAAATTTCGTTCTGTACGCACTCTGTGCATACAAAATGACAAATATAGTTGTCTAAGTCTAAGGTTTCACCCAGGGTGGCTTCCTCTACCTCCACTTGCATTTAGACAGTGAGGGGTACTGGGTAGAGTCCTTGGGGGGGATGGGGGGCGTGGCGCGCTTGCACTTGCTACCTTCTAGAGGGGGAGTGGACTGTGCCAGGGAACCCCTTTTTGGTCCTCTCAGTTTTTAAAAAAAAACTCTAGCACAACATGCAATAACATTACATTTGAGCAGGCAGGTAGGCGTGGGGTCTTTTTCACACCCCTGTTCTCTAATTGCCACCCCGAGTCCGGGCCTTGGAGGAGGAGTGGGCCACCTGGTTGGGTCTTGAATGGGGGTGGACGCTGGGTGCTGGGGAAAGGCTGGGGCTCCCGCTTTTGCTCTTACCTGGAATATGAGGGGGGGCTCAGGTATGTAGGGTAGGGTGTGATGGAGGTAGAACCTCAGGGGTTGTGGGATGGATTCTGATTGATTTGCCTGGTCAGTTTATGTTGGCCCCATGTCAGGGTGAATGGGCCTGTGGGTCGTCTGGTGTGGTATCTGGGTGGGGCATTAGGACCCGAGTCAGGTTGTGGTGCCCCCCCCCCCCCATCTTGATGTTGGGGATCACCTTTCAGGTCTGGGGGCTAGATTCCTCTCCGGGATGCCGCTCCCTGGTCGTGGGGATATAGGATGTGTGTGGTGAGTGTGAGTGTGTGTACTGCGGCCAGAGTCCGAAATTAACACTCACCAGACGCCAAATGCGAGGAAATTTTCCGTTTGGTAAGTGAATTTCAGAGGGCTAGCTGCCACAAATTTCATAAAAATAACAAAACCCATCTGGACTCACAGCTCTGTCCATCCAGAGCTCAGTCTAAACCTGCCTTCTGCGGAGGCGGTTCAGCTTCTTTCACACCTTGTTTCTGGGGAGAGCATCTCCCAGATTAAGCCTTCATTAAGAACCAGTCATGGCTGCACGCTGGATCAGAAAATAATTCTTCTAACCAGATGCAGTCTAAAATGTCAGTCTGTTTATAAGTTTTGTTTTATTATTTTTCTGCATTTTTTAACTACGTGTGCTGCGTTTCTGCTGCTCCTCCTTCCTCCCTTCCCTCGGACCCAGGTGCTTTTATCAGCGGCCAGCCTTCAAAACGTGAATCACTACGTTTAATGTCCTTCTACCCGTACAAAAATGTCCCAATTAAAATCATTAGGAGAGTAAGTAGCTGTGTTTCATGCTCTTTTGTTTTTAACAACACAGAACCAGTGGTGCTTCGGTGGGCGTGGTGCCTTGCGCTTTACTTCAGGTGTGCAAAATTACGTTACATGTAATTTAGGTGCACACTTTTAAGGGTCATTTTAAGGAACTTGTTGTCATGATGCAGCCTTCAGGCTGCATTCTGAAAATTTCTTGCTCCTTCCCCAGTGCAGCCCTGATTGGGAACACCTGTCAGGCTGCAATCAACCTTGGACTCATTCCACCTGCTCACACCACTATAAAGACTCACCTCAGTTTGTCCATGGTCACTGGTTCGTCTGCAGTCTCCTGAACAACATGCCTGTCCTGTTCCTGCTCATCTCCTTGTCCTGTTCCCGTCTGTTCCCGTCTGCCAGTTCCTGTACCCCTGCAGGCTCCGTCTGGTAAAATGACTCTGGCTTTCATCGTCCACTTCCTTCTGCTTCAATAAACTCAGGAAACCAGCTCTGTGTGTGTGTGTGCTGTGTTCTGGGTTCATCAAAGTCAAATCATGATTTTTTGTGGGAGTTATCACATGTTCGCAGGGGCACAAGGGTGGCAACGTCTAAATGTGACAGTGTACGCCATTTTCTGTTTGTCTGTTTTTCAGGTTGGGTTGGACTGCCCCCTCTCAGATCTCCATTAAGTGTGGATCCTATCCCTCCTTTCCTGTTTCCCTCCTTTGGCTGGCTCCTTGGCCTGCTGGTGTGTTGGTGGTCCTTGGTGTCCAGGGCTGGATTACCATGCAGTGGCCGGCTCGCTTTGTCAGGCCTGGGCCCCTGTGGCTATGTCGGGGGCCCCGCAAAAGGATGATGTGCCCCTGGGCCTCAGGATCCGCTACGGTGTACTTGGCAGACCGCAGGGCCCATAGGTTTGTCCCTGCGGCTCCCAGGGGCTTTGCTGTGGTGGCTTTTGGGGCCCATTTCTGCTCTTCCCTTAGATAAGGGAGAACACTTTCTCTGTGTTGGCCCCTCTTGGTTACCTTTGCTCTGAGGGTCCCTTCGGGCATCTGGGATAATCTGGGGGGGCGGGTTTTTGGCTCCTCACAACCATTATTGAGCATTTTTCTTATGGAAAATCCTTACATGCACACCTGTGTTCTCACAAACACCTAAAGGTGCTTGGATTCGGGAGTGACCTCTATAGAGAAAATCCCTAATATTATTTTAAGCTGTCACTTTGTACGTTTCATATTAAATAATACTATATATTGTATATTCTTCATTGATGGTATCAGGTG